>NC_061109.1:114642000-114789050 GCF_015104395.2 Macrobrachium nipponense
GAGAGAGAGAGAGAGAGAGAGAGAGAGTTCCCTCTTCGGGAATGGAAAGATGACAGCTGGAGGTTTAAAGCTTGCCACCTTCGAAAAAAAAAAAAAAGTTATAGAACGACGAGAACAAAAGTAACGCAAAGACTTTCAGTCTTTAAGGCACTTGAAGGAATACTATTTTGATAATCGTCACTTAATAATTCATATAATACATATATATATATATATATATATATATATATATATATATATATATATATATATATATATATATATATATATATATATATAAATGTATATATATATATATATATATATATATATATATATATATATATATATATATATATATATCGTTTTAATCCTCAACTTCAGTTCCCCTCATTTCTTAATGCGTTCTGTACCTAAAGCCTAAAATCCCCAACGGAAACATGTGAAGAAAAATCTCCCCAAAAGTATGCAGTCTCGATCCCGCATCCGCTAATAGAAGGAATTAACGTCTTGGCTTAGTCTTAGACGCTCAGGGTTGTGAAGGGCAAAAAATAAGTAAATAAATCTTATTTACTTCGAAGGTGGCAAGCTTTAAACCTGCTGTCGTCTGCACCACGTTGAAATGAATAGGGTCAGTTACACCTTGCTTCGCTTAATCCGTAATGGGTTCACTACATTACGCAGAATGTGAGCATAAAACCTTAATAACAGCCATTTCTGCAAAGAGAGCGAGAGAGAGAGAGGCGTATCGCAGTCTTTACCGCCCTTAATAGATGCTTCCCTTAACAAATACGATTATAAAGTTCCGCTGTCTTCTATATCATGGATTACGGCTGAATGAGTTTATATAATCCTCACGTAACCTTCCAACAAATCAAAAGCTTAGCTCCCCCCCACCCCCAACCAGCCCCCATGGCAACAGTAAGGTTCAAGAACGGTAATCTGGCAGGAATTGGGGGGCGTAGCGTAGCGAGTTAGAATTCTGCCATGTGCAAGAGTAAACTACTGATCATTCGCTTCAGAATTCCTCAAGGTAGGAAGTTTCGAATAAAAACGGCCACGAATTAAAACAAAAAAAATTATTAATGATAAGTTCTCAAGCATATTGCCATTTCTCTTCCTTTGTGAGCAATAAACAAATGAGAGAAAACGAGACCTAAGCTCCAATTAAGACATATCTTAAGCAATATAATTTAATGGTAGACCCACCTTTTAACAAACTGGAAGTCACTAATATTGAAAATGGAAATTATGTATTTCCAGCTCAACTGAAAAGCAAAGGTATGAAATTCAAAGCTAAAGAAAACAGTTTAGAGTTTCAACTGGGAACTACTGGATTTACTAAACGAAAAGGGGAATGAAGTTCCAGAGCTCAGCCATAAATCGAAGGACTCTGGAAACATAGAAAGGATAAGATTCCAAGACCCAAATAGACGCCAAATGGTTCTGGATGGGAGAGAGAATGAAATTCAAGAACTCTGGAAAGGAAGAGAGCTTGAAATTCCCGGGCTTAACAAAACAGAAAACGGCTCTGGAAGCCCAGATTGCATTAAATCTAAGAGCTTACGCGGGAATACAAGGACGTTGGATATCTAGTATCAGGAGAAGCCAAAGCAACTTATCATATTCATAAGTAAACACAACAAAACAATAACAACTGCTAACTTTTCAATCCCTGCTCTTGCTTTGAACAGGTAATTATCGGGTTATGAAAAATCACCAATTCATTAGTTGCAAGCCACCATATTTGCCAGTCACTTATGTACAGGGTAAATGCCATGACATTAATCACGACAAAGTCCTGCAATTAAATGGACTAATATACCCTGCACTCAAGTACGACGCGCCTAATTTACGTCTATAATTGGTAGGGCATTCAATAATAATTTAGCCGTGGTTTTATTCATTTATGTTTAATTTTCCCATACCTTTATCGGCAAGCAATATCTACGGCCAGATGAAGTGTCCTTTCAGTCCATCTGTTGCATTAGTAGGCATTTGATTCAAACAGACCTTTCCTTTATCCTTGTATGATGGAAGTGCACTTAAAAGTGAGGTCAGGCGCCTCTCCAGTGAAAATTATAACAAAGTATAATCACCAAACACTGAAATATGAAATGTACACAGGGCTCTACTAAAATGCCTGGTTTTGTTCAGTATTCATTTTTTTAAATACTATTATGTTACATTCCTTTACAGTTTATGACTGCTTGGAGTTCCTTATACCAGCTATTTTTATCGAAGGTTTATATTCACTCAGCTTAGGAATAATGGATTTTGAAGCAAGAGTTATTACCAGAAAGTTAGTCTTAATGCTCTTACGTATTTAACGTAATACGAAATACCTAATACTCCCCTCTGTTCCTCTGTTCAGGGGAGCACGAATCTTCAGGTGCTACTTGAAACCGGTTAAAGTCAACAAGCTTTCGTATGCTCTTTCTTGCTCGTCAACATTGTTCGTTGTCATATTTAAGACCCCCAAGGCCTCATTTGAGGCATAAAAGCTATAAGGATGCTCATTAGTGACACGCACAGATAAACTCGAGAGATAACTGAAGGTCTACAAGCGCCGTTCCTGGGCATCAACCCGAGATGTAAATAAAGGCAAGCAGTATCGTCAACGCGTACTTGATTCTAGAAACCTTTCTGTTCTGAACGTTACTCCAATAGTGATAACTCTACAGGCATTGAATAGAATAGAACAGAATATACAATTTAGGCTGAAGGCCAAGCGCTAGGACCTATGAGGTCATTTAGCGCTGAAAGGAATATTAAGAGTAAGAGGTTACAAAGGTGTTAACATGAGAAAAACTTCACAGTTGCACTACGAAACAAATTGTTAGAAGATGGTGGAAAGTAAGATGGAAGAACGAATATAAAAGGAAGTACAGTAAAAGGAATGAAAGGGGTTGCAGCCATAGCTATAACTATGGGTTGTAGCAAGGTCCAATGGTAGAATGAATGAAAGAATAAAAAGATATATGGGCACACAGCAAGTCCTACAGTCTACTTTACGACAATGAGTAGCATTTTGTTTTGGTTAGCCGCGGCGCGTGACGTCACAGTATTGGTGATTCATACCCAAAGCTGCGCGCTGGCTGACCTGTTGTATCTAGACCGTGGGTTGCAGCTAGGGGCCGAAGGGACGCTGCAAAGAACCTACGGGAACTACAGACATTGGGTAATGGATTTGAACCTATAATTTTCTTGCCACTTTTACAGTATGGCCAATCGGGCAAATACCTGATCATTTAATCAAGCACTTCCTTGCCTGTTTCGTTGTTTAGATTAGCATTCATTATTTTTGCACGCAGCAGTTCGAATCCCAATGGTGACGAAGCGGTCACCCCCTATAATCTTAAGTTATTCCCGAGGTATAGTGAAATGAATATCAAACGAAACTTGCGGTTTGATATTTGTGAAAACACAAAATGTTCCGGTACATGTGACAAAAATTCATTTATATATGTGTATGTATGTATATATATATATATATATATATATATATATATATATATATATATATATATATATATATATATATATATATATATATATATATATATATATATATATATATATATATATATATATATATATTATATTATATATATATATATATATATATATATATATATACATATATATATATATATATATATATATATATATATGTGTGTGTGTGTGTGTGTGTGTTGTGTGTGTGTATCTTAAATGGTCCCTTCTTAAATGTAAAAGAATAAAGAAATTAAAAAGTTAAACATGGATAAGAATTGTAGATATCAAAACAAACTTAAGGCACAGAAGAATGTAGTTGACATTTATAAAATAAAGGCTACAAAAACGGTTAGCTTACCATACATCTATTGCGCTTGAATCCCCTCAAGACTACACTTCCAAGAATGCAAAATTGCCTGAAGTCAATGACGACTGTAACTTGGTGTGGCAAAAGAATTTGTTTTTAAAATCATCAAGAATTACGTTACGTCAGTAACCAAGAACTTTTTATCGACTATCCAACCATCCCCAAAGGAAGCATATATTGGCATTTGAGCAATCGACGGGAACATTATGACTCAACCAATGCTAGCTGAGAAGTGTCGTCTGGAATTCCTGCAGAGGTGACCCAGAGTTCAAGGTCCGCTCAAGGTTTGATAGATTTTCATAGGCAGCAGATATAGGAGATTTGGGGTGGACCACACGGTCTCTAGGATACTGTGCAACAGTGCAATGACATCCCTTGCTCTGTTATTAATTATTTACCTTTAAATCTCTTAAGGATCTGTATATGTTAAAATCTGATATGTTTTGTTCGTTACTTTCTAAGAGGCCTATTCGATTTTTTTTATAAGGCAAACTTCACTAAGGCTCGTAACTTTGACCCCCTTTTGGTCTCCTGGTAATAAATTTAATAAATTCATAAAAACGTTATCCTCAATGGTAATAATACGAATTCTCACATATATATATCCAAGCAGTAATATAATCCCCCCCCCCCCCCCAAGCAGTAATATAGTCCCCCCCCCCATCCCCCCTCCCCCCCCCTCTCCTCTCTCTCTCCTCGCTCTCTTCTCTCCTCTCTCCTCATTCTATCCCCACTCTCTCTCTCTCTCCTCTCTCTCTCTCTCTCTCTCTCTCTCTCTCTCTCTCTCTCTCTCTCGTCTATCATAATTTCGCAATCTTCTTCAAATCCTCCAAGATTTGATCACGAAAATTACACTATAATCTTCCCAGACCAGAGAGTTGCAAAGACCAAGATACATATATTTCTTGGCAGGCCCTTTGAAATTCTAAATCACCCTTTGTCTCTAGAAGATGGAAAGAAACCCACCATTCACGGCATTTTCTAAATATTTATATATTGCCCAGCTTTCATCCACGGGTGTGATAGACAATCTTTTGTATCTGACTTTTTTCCTAAAACAAAAACGAGACCAAACACTTGTTTTTGGTCTGTTAAATTGCGTATTTACCCGCCGTGGAGAGTATTGGCATCCTCAATGTTTAAGTGTTGACACTGGTTTCCCCTTACAAAGAAACCTTTCTTTCC
This sequence comes from Macrobrachium nipponense, assembly GCF_015104395.2. Taxonomy (NCBI): domain Eukaryota; kingdom Metazoa; phylum Arthropoda; class Malacostraca; order Decapoda; family Palaemonidae; genus Macrobrachium; species Macrobrachium nipponense. Next base: position 114,647,030 of record NC_061109.1, read on the forward strand.
TAAGAAACACGAACGGACTTTTTTTCATAGCTTGTTGAAGGCATATCCTTTACTTCCTGTGTGGATTTACACAGTCAAAACGGAAGCTCTATCTGTTTCTTTCACACACACACACATATATACACAAGCATACCTTGACGTTTTCACCATACCTCTCCAACCATTTGTATATTCCTATAAGATACTTTCCCTGTCACTGCTAGTGCGTATGATCTATATTATGAGCATTTTAAACCTTATCACTGCAAACCTTTACATATCAACGAGAGCTATACTATACGAAATGAAAATGATAAAAGTGTGCTACGCCCCGTCCTCATTACCACACTACTATCAACAATAAAAGTTGGCAATATGGAGGTATTGTCTCGAGTCAATTACTTTTTATACATTTTATACATATGCATCATTTCCCTGGTTAATCATCATCAACAAATACATACGCAATCATCTCCCAGATCCGATACACAGTAATTACTTATCGATTACATCTGATGTCACTGAAGCAGTGGATGTTACGACAGATTTTTTCCGTGCTTATTCTGATACTATTTAACCTTTTTTTGATTTTGAGAAGAAAGCTCAGTTAATTGCCAGTGTTAGTCTCTCAGGTATAACACTCCCCTGTAGTACTAAATGTGATACTACGTGCCGAGGTCACTAATTTGTAAGACCAAAATTCTGAATCAACATTCATTTTGTAAGAGTAAAAACTGCATAAACAGAAGATGTACTGATCCGTGACAAGGCATATGTGGTAAAGTTTCTGAACACGACAAAGACTGCTTGCGAAATACCAAGGACAATACTGCCGAGTTGATTAACAAATTTCGAATCAGCGATAAATGCATTCATGTAACATTCAAGCGTTGCTATATCTTTCTTTCAATGATCCTCTGTTAAATTTAGTGTTGAGCGTAAAACCCTTGGCCTTATAGGACAAAGCCCAACGTATAATTACAACAAATTCCCTTCAACACAGGAGGAACGTTGGGTCTCTATCTTTCTTAACAGCGTAGTTCTGGTATTTCTCCTGACAGCTATTGGTTGTGTGTTCCCAATACTTTTACGTTGACGCAGCTGTACCGTCCAGGCTGTGCTGCTGCGGGGCGTTTCTGCTATTTCTCTCCCCCCCCCCTCCAAACTCTGGAACACCCATAACATCATTTGAGTACGTGTGAGAGAGGAGGCATTTCCGTTCATCTCGTTCCTCTTAGTTCGCATGAAATTATATATATATATATATATATATATATATATATATATATATATATATATAATATATATATATATATATATATATATATATATATATATATATATATATATATATATAAAGCAAAACCCAACGGAATGGTAATAGAAGTCCGTTATCTAGCCTAAGCCAGAAGAAAGCCAAAATGGAGGAAGGAAGGAAGGAAGGAAGATGAATGGGAGTTGACATCAAAGGCAGCAACGGCTCTTTCCCTCAAAGACTGGAAGGTTTTAGAAGATAAGAAAACAGAAGCAAGAAGAGAATCTCAAAGCTTTTCTGAAGAGAGGGAAAGAAGCCGTTACTGAACTTTGGCAGAGAGAGAGAGAGAGAGAGAGAGAGAGAGAGAGAGAGAGAGAGAGAGAGGAATACCCTCAAGAATTGTATCAATTTTAGGAAGATAATCTCAAACCATTACTGAACTTAGGCGCAGAGAGAGAGAGAGAGAGAGAGAGAGAGAGTATCCCCAAGAATCGTCTCAATTTTAGGAAGATAATCTCAAAACCTATAAGCAGAGGGAAAGAAACCGTTACTGAACCAGAGAGAGAGAGAGAGAGAGAGAGAGAGAGAGAGAGAGAGAGAGAGAGAGAGAGAGAGAGAGAGAGAGGGAGAGAGAGAGAGACGAATACCCTCAATAATCGAATTCACTTTGGCCTAGTTTTACCATATCATTTAAATAACCACGATGAGTTTCAGTGAGAAATGGGATGAGACACTGTACTTCCCAGTTACATAACAAAAACAAGAAGTAGTAACTTATAAATAAGAGGTTCCATGAAATGAGTAGAGTATTCATGCAGTAAAGAAGTTACTGAAAACGTTAGGTAGAAAGAAATGAGAGAATCTTAAACCTGACTGCGGTGAAACTCGAACTATCCATGCTGAAGAGATAATTGTACATAATGAATAGAGAACGAAATATCATCGCTCTTTCCCGCTACACTTCATGCTTAACCCATGCCAGAGAAGCCTGCAATGCTTCTCGCTCTCTCAAATCATGAGACGAATGTCATTTTCATGAAGAGAACCCGAATCTGACCAAAATAATGGATGTGGAAACCACGGGACATGTTCCAAGTAAACTAAAGATTCTCCACTGAAATCATAAGACTATTTCTCTACTTTAATCCTAATCGACTACTTGACTCCAGTCTCTGGTAACGGACTATGATGGTCAGGTAGAAATGATTTAATGCATTTCCATCTACTATTAAACACCATTAACACGCACGCTTGGTGAAAAGACTGGGATTATGATTCAGCGACTTTGCAACTTCAATTTCAAACATACAGTTGTCCCGGGTCGACAACGAACTAATCAATTCTAGCACGAGGAGAATTACTAAAGACAAGGATTGCTACACGGTACACCTCTTACCCAACGGAAAATGTTTCCACATGAAGTTTCATTTCGCATTTACTACAAAGGATAAAACGTTTCTCATCTGCATATTACAGTAAACAACAAAATCCTAAGCGCGAGTAAAATTGCTTACCATTGAAGACGACGTAGGATATTTGAAAAGACCCAATAAATATTTACAAACTCTTTGGTAAATGTGGCCTAAGAAAGAAAATGGGATGGAAAATATCTATTACAATGCAATATCCAGTTAGGAATTTGTACACTGAATAGAAAAACCATTTCAAACTATTTATCCTAACACCAAAGAATATAATTTTACGGCCCCTTTAATGCGAGTACAAAACACGAAAGACCAATATCGCCCCCAATACTTTCATTTCTTGCCGTCTCAGCGAAAGAACAAACATCCAACTTTTGATAAGAATTAATAAGAAATCGCAGGAGGGAACCTAGAGAGACCTTTTTAACCTCCCCAAAACCGCTTTCATTTCCGCCCAGGGACGTACCCTGGTTATTTTCAGGCTCTCGACGGTAACCCCCCAGTGAGGTGGTTGCTCAACCTTCGTCTCATACCAGGCTTTTTCCGTCTGAGCACATCGGAGACGCTGCTGCGTCTGCCTTATATTATTCCTTTTCTGGTTGCAGGCAGTCTCATCTCACGACTGTTGCAAGGCCTGCCAAGTCAGCCGCGAAACGCGTGAAAATTAAAATCTTGCCATTTTCTTTCTTGAGTCTGTAGTGACACCTTATTCAGTCGATGACCCAAATAGATACCCAAGAATTGATGTAGTCTCTCTCTCTCTCTCTCTCTCTCTCTCTCTCTCTCTCTCAGTGATTATCAGCGTACGATGCCTAGAAAAGAATCATTTTTACGATACACGAACATCCTTCCCACTGATGAGCATTACCAATACCAAGAATGATCTGTCTTCAGGAGGTTATAAAAGCAAAATTTAAGTCATTTCCCTAAACCACAATACTGATTGTTTTGTTTCGTTTTGATGGTGTTTTCACGTTGCAAGGAAACCAGTGGTTATTTAGCAACGGGACCAACGGCTTTACGTGACCTCCGAACCACGTCGAGAGTGAACTTCACAATGTTGACACCAATACTTGATAAAACAAAATCAAGCAAAACTCAGATATGACGACTTTACCTAATTCTTTAAAACTCCGGTCTCTGGTGCCTTCCTGGAAATCACGTTGTCATTGAGAAATTTCGTCAGTGCCCCAACATGGTTCCACTCATGAAAAGTCTTTTTTCTTTTTTATTCTCTCCTTTGGGTAATACTCCCACCCCCCAAAAATAAATGTTCCTCTGGACTCTATTCCTCCGTCAACATCCATTTATATTTTTCCTTTGCCTGCCCCTTTAAACCCCTTTCGGTCCCTTCACTCCTTCCCATTTCCCTTTTTTTATTATTATTCCTCCTCCGGTCTGTTTCTTTTCATCACTTCCTGTGACTTTCTTTGCCTATTCAATGACACTTTTCCCCTTCACTGAGGGACCTGGGGCAACCCGAACAAGATGTAAGGTCTGTAAGGTCTGTAAGGTCGGTTCCTAAGCCACACTTTATTTACTTGCTGCTCATTCACTCTCATCTTCCCCTTCAACATTTTCCTTCCGTTAATTATTTACTGCACCTAAACTGCGACAGAGAACTTCATTCCCTTTTCCTACTTTAATTATCTCCATTTCCCTGCGGTTCGTAAATTCCTGTGTCAATCACCAGAGCGTTGTACTTTCCCTGCGCGCCTGCAATGCTCATACAGTCCTGTACTTCACTGTCTTCTTTCTCTTCACTTGTCTCTATTTCCCTGTGTTCGCCATTTCCACCGGAAGCGTCCAGGGTTTTACTATTTGCCTGTTCCTTCACTTCTCTCGATTTCCTATCGGTTACCCCTCTCCTCCATCCCTGTAATGATTTTTGTACTCCAACATCAACTACTTTACCATCTCCCTTCCTTTCACGGCCTTCCTTCCCATCCACCACCTCGATCCCCAGCTCGCGTTGGACATTGTTTGAGGGAAGAGCCGTCAGAGGGCATATGGCCCAAAGGCTCTAGAATAAAAGATACATAATACTGCTCTTTATGGAAAGTGCGTCCTTGTGCTCTCCTGTTTACATAAGCAAGACTTACTCAAAGGCTGTATATAGCAGGTCTGCTCGTATTTGTGGTTATGTTAAAAGTTTTATTTTACTTCTCAACTTGCTTTATCTTTGGGGGGGGGGGGGGGGGGGGGGGGGGGGGGGGGGGAAATTACAGGCGATTTTGGGTCTAACTATAAATAGCTTCTTTATTCGGCATCAAACGGAAGGACGGAAAATACGCGAAGTTATCCCAAAATGTTTGGAATTTGTATGCATTCCCCTACATCCAAATATGAAATTCCAACGGCGGCCTGTTGGCTTTCTGTATAAACAAAATTAAATTTGCAGTGTGATAAATTGAATTTCCCCTTTTTATTGTAGTTTAGTCATGGTATCAGGACGGATACATTCATCAGAATGCAAAACTACTCCAAAATAATTGCCAGAATAAATGAAGCATAACGATGTCAGTATGGGATGTATTTTCCCTCAAAATATGCACGAACGAAACTATTGAACAAATATTCCATTTGCAGAAGGATATATATACTGTAATGACCGTAAACACATAAAAGTCATTCCTCTGTCTTTTGTGTTATAAGTGCTAAGAAAAACAGAAAAAATATCACCATGTTCTGGAGAGAGAGAGAGAGATAGGGGGGGGGGGGGGGTGGGGGGGGGGGGGGGGGGGACAAGGACTCGTGTGAAGGGCACGACACTCACAAGACGACAAATCACGAACACCAGAATCATGTTTCCTTGTCTGGTAATTCGACGGAAATTTTGACTCCAGCTACGTAATCCAAAGTTATATGTAAACTTATTATAACACTGTAACTTCTGAGTCAAACATTTGAGTTTAGTGATAAAACATGATTGATCGCATAAAGGAAAAATAATTCAAAAATTACCGATGCTTATAACTCCATCTTTCATTAAAAATAGCAAAAGTTTTTGTTGTGATAGGGTAAAGAAGCAAACGAAAGCCAAGTGGAAAACACTGAGCTGCTTTTAAAAAATAATGAGTATTTAGTACACCTTTCCCTCAGTTACACAGGTACAGCACTTTCAAGTTAACAAGTTACCGTATGGTTGAATCATACAACGTGTCAGGCTAGGTTAAATTCAATCTTCCGCTACAGAAGCTCCACCTGCACTTAAATACACAAGTTGAAGCATAAATTAAATCAGACACACGATGGAGCATATTGTATTGATCAACACATGGAGCATTTATTGATCTGGAACGCGTTACAACACATTTTGATTTGATAGAAGTCGGAGAATATACTGGTCACTTTCACGTTGGAGCATTTATTGATCTGATGCGCGTTGCAACAAACACCTCTACACACACACACATAAATAAATATATATATATATATATATATATATATATATATATATATATATATATATATATATACATATATACACATATATATATACATATATATATTATATACTATATGTATAATATAATACATAATATATATTGTATTAATATACATATATACATAGTACAATAATATACACACACACACATAATATATATATATATATATATATATATATATATATATATATATATATTATATTATAATAGTACATAAATAATACATATATATATAATATATATATATATACAATAGAAGGACGTTTTGTACATTCATCCAATTAATAAAAGGGTCTCATTTAAACTGAATGGTATCTAGCGAAGATATCTAATCAGGTAAAGTTAAAAGTCGTAGCTGAGGACAGTTAGTCTTAGAAAGCTTGGGACTTTTTCTGAATCCAGTTTACATGAGGTCCTTTTATCAATATACATTATATATACATATCCTTATATCATATATAATGCATAAATATATATTATGCCAGATATGCGCTAGAACATAACACTGCATATGCATATGACGGGGAACATATTGATCATTCGTGCACCTGATGGAGACTATTGTCATGACACACCTTCATATGTTGCATAACGTAACCATTATTCACATGCACACGTTAGAGCACATTTATCTTACACAAGAACACCGTGTAGCACATATTGATTATATGCAAGCGCACGACGGAGCATATATTGAGCATGATATGTGAAAATATGAGACCATAATAATAACACTATCAATTCAGGTTTTGGCAGATAATGAATCTACAAGCATACAAGTACTAAGTGGCCTCCAGGAACGACACTGATGATAAACAGCTATACAATGTGAACATTTACGACTTCGACATGTCACCATTTTAAGGAAGGGCGTGAATCACCAACAAATAATTACTTTACAAGCCAAGCTCTTGCTCGTCCTTTGTATTAATTAAGGATTGACAGAAAATGGAAATTTAAGAATAGTTTTTAACTAGAAAGCCATTACAAAGATAGAATATGTGGAAAAAAACAAGAGGGAAAAGTCACTGTAAATTCTGGTGACCTTTTAGTTTGGAAGATATATATATATATATATATATATATATATTATATATATATATATATATATATATATATATATAAAACACATATATCATTTATATATATATATATATATGCATGTGTACACATATATGCACATTATATATATATATATTTATATATATATATATGTATACATATATATATATATATATATATATATATATATATATATATATATATATATATATATATATATATATATATATATATATGTTCATCTGTGTTCGCGGTTGACTTCCCGCTAAAAGGAGGGAAAGTAAAAAGAAAGGCATTGCGGGGAAAACCGGGTATAGCCATTACAGCGGGGAAAGAACAAAAATATTTACTTTGGTCACAATAGCTCCCCTCAGCAACAACGCTTAAGAATTCCTGTAGCGTTGGACAACAACCACTTTTGCCACCGATCGATATCGGGAAACACCATCATCTCTTTCCCTCCTCGGCGATTTTCTCTGGAAGAAATCAATACCTCCTGCTGTTCCAAAATAAAAGGGCGGGAGACGGACCTCGTACACATTCATGTTGAATTAACATTTCACGCTTCCGTATGCGAACGCTTGTTCGGTTAGACGTCACTTTTAGACATAAAAAAAATAAATAAATAAATGAAAAGAGGGTTGGTGGAGATCAGTAGGAGGACGCTCTCGCTTTGATACGGTCCTCAATCTGAAGTATTTGGACAAAAACTCATTTTCGATTTTCGTCATTTCATATTCAATTTCCCTTTGGAAAATCTGTGCATTATTATTTTCTTTACATCTGTTTCGCGCCATAGGACTCAAATTATCCAATGCTCCGTACTTAGAGCATAATATTTCAAGAGCACATAAACTGTAAGTCATGATTGACTGTCATATGTGAACGATGGCTAAAACAATGATGAATAATATGACTCTCAAGAAATACGACAGCTGGCTCACGGGAAAACAATTCCATGCATTTACAGATAAATCACCGAAAAAGTCCACTCGAAACTATAGGAATCTTTTCAAAAAGAAAGATGGAGCCATACATTACCCCCAGAAGCGTAGGATTCACTCAAAAAAAGGGACAATTTGTCACATAAAAAGCAAATACAATCAGGAACACAGCTGAAAGGAATGTACGAAAAGCCGGGTAACATTTGTATCTCCCCTTGTTCATTTATCTATATCTCTGGTCGAGTCGCTTTCAGCTTTCATATGGCCGGTGTGGATTTTTTCATCTTTTCCTTTTTTTTTCGCTAACATTTTTTGCCACAGACATTCTCTACCTTTTTCACTTTCTCTCAGTGCATCATTTCTTTCACAGTAATGTGAATTAAGCTTTTAGACGCTATTTTACAATTCGGTTGTCCTTTGATAAAACAATGAATAATATATAAATATATATAAATATAATATATTATATATATTTAATATATAATATAATAGTTAATATATATATATATATATATATATATATATATATATATATATGTAGTCACACATATACGCACAATACACACACATATATATATAGTGTATATATGTGTGTGCGTGCGTGTGTGTGTGTGTGTATATATATATATATATATATATATATATATATATATATATATATATATATATATATATTATAACAAATTTGGTTAACTTTCCGGTGCGGGCTTGTTAGTCATGACAAAGAGGTTGTCTTTGATTCGATTTGTCTGTCAGTTGGTTAACAAGATTACGCAACTCGTTAGGACTCGATTTTTGCGAGAAAAAAATTTTTAGCAAAGGTGGGCCACTTGACTGACAGCAAGTAATTAAATCTAGATAAGGAACTTTTTTTCGGGGAGAGAGAGAGAGAGAGAGAGAGAGAGAGAGAGAGAGAGAGAAGGGTTTGGGTGAGCGCGTTCAGCCTTAAACGAAGGTGGGCGGTCTCCGAGAGCTTTTGTTGGCTCATTTTCTTGGCGGTCGGAAGAATCTCAAACTAAATAGTTTCCAAGTAGACAATCATGAAATCTTCATCGATGTCCACCTAAAATTAATCTTCAAAAGGGGTCACCCAATAAATGTCTTCAGTCTGCATTCAACACGGTTTATCATATAGCATCCAATTATAACAACAGATTTGGGTAAAAAGGTAACCTCGCTGGAGATAGAAAGACGGAATTTCGTTGGCAGAGAGAGAGAGAGAGAGAGAGAGAGAGAATATCTTATGAATGCAGGACGAGGAACACCTCGTCGAGGCCCTCGAATCGGCAATTATATGACAAATATTTTTACAAAGTACTGATAAATCACCAACCACGCATTCTTTGAACGCTGAACATACAAAAGTGAGCTGAACACGCTACTACTTGCCGTTTCAGAGATACATGGCATTTTGACCGACAAAATGAACTACATAAAAGATCTAAAAATACATGATCAGATGACAGCAACCTTTTCACATCCGAATATACTCTAAGGAAAGCTGACATACATTTAAACCGATTAGACTTTCCAAAATTGTCTCTTATACCTGCTTATGTTTACCATTCTTATTCGCTGCATTCATCTTAATCTCTATCCCTTTGCCCCTAAGTGCCAAGGAAAGAAAACTAAGAAAATGCAATAGATGTGGAGGGCTTCCAGAGAAACATGGCGCCTTTCCAAACACAGGGGCAACTCAGAAATGAAAGCAACTTTGCTCAGGTCGCTGGTTCAGAAGTTCCTCTTGGGAATCAGCGCAACACAACGAGGCTGCGACAGCGGTGAAGTTCGGACCTTAACGAACCTGTTCCTCAACTCTGGTATAACTCATGCTCAGTATTGTAAGGCAACTGTTGTATAAACAATACACCGAGAGAGATGCTCTTAATGAGAGCGAGAGTGGAAGACAAACAATAATGAAACCTTTCCTTTTGTCATTCTCAGACGGTGATGTCAGGCTTCCTGTCTGTGTCCCGTGGTAATGAAAGTTACACGAAGACTGCTACTGATACTGTTTTAAATGGCAGCGTAGGTCTATACATCGGCTATTCGCACGCTTCAACCGGCAACAATGTGTACAAGTTTCAAGATATTTCCCTGAACATAACAATATAATGCTTTAATTAAAAGTTACACCTTTTGTTGATAAAAAAAAATATGTATACCAAAATCTTTAAAGCGTTGTAACGTTTTATAGTTATGAATTCAAGGTAACTGGGTCGGGTTCAAGGACTCAATAAATTGTATAGACAAATTTACTCGAATGATGATAGGTCGTTTTGGCTCCAGGTTCACTAACCATACTTTAGGCTTGAACGAAATTAAACTCGCGTTTTATACTAACATCTAAACAGACACACACCACATTTTCATACGCAAAATCCAGATCAGCTCCATAAAAACACAGCAAACCTTCAGATCTATCTAGTCTACCTGTCACGTACAGCACCGTCCGTTGCCAAACAGCGCTCGTAGTTTTCGGTGGTACCGACATCGAGAGCATCCAGTCTGTAGACTCAGCGAATCCTTTAATCTCTGGAAGCTCTTCCTTTATTAGCAATTCAATTGTGTGTGCGACGGAAGCATCGCTTCTATACAGATCTAAATGCTAGGGGAAGGTTATGTAATATGGCGTATATCGACAACGTAACGCGGCATGAAGTGTTTGGGCAGACACTGATCTTGTGCGGTTTAGCTCAATGCTTGTTGCTCTCTCCTGATAATCTTAATCTAAAGTTACTGTCAGGAGATGCAGTTGTTTTATTAACATTAATTTCGTGCAATGTTTAAGAGAGGTTGTCGAAATTTTCTGGAACGAAGACAAATACTAACATTGGTTAGATATTTCTATCTTAAAAACAATGATGATTAATTATCATAAAATGAATTCACGTTTAATTGTAACGCTTCTCGTTTGTCATAATACAGAACCTGACTGATTCTAGTGGAATATTCGAGTTTATTACTTAACTCTTGCTAAGGAACTTTATACATGAATGGACATATAATTACGAACACATTTCATTTCACACATGATAGGTGCTTACAAAACATAAGAAAATTCAAAATAAGAACTATAATCAAGGGTGTCAACTCATCTTGAAGTAAAATCTCTCTCTCTCTCTCTCTCTCTCTCTCTCTCTCTCTCTCTCAGAATGATAATTCATATCTCACTTATTTCCCGCATCATTCCTTTCGCCTTAACCCTTTCATTCCCCCCTCCTATGCATATTTCACCGTAGCTATTCATCCGCTCTTTCTCTACTTCCCCTCTATCGCTCAGTCTCTTATCTTTCGCCTTTCTTTCGCTGAAGTAGCTTTTATATAGACTGCTAAAGCTACTTTCTAAGCGGCACTATGTAAATGGTAAGACTCTCTCTCTCTCTCTCTCTTCCTTCTCCATCTCTTCCTTTCTTTCCTCCACTGAACCTCTTTCACTCCCATTCAAAAGTCATGGAGTATTTCGCTTTGCCCTGCTCCTCTTTATTGGGCTTCTGGCCCAAGGACATGGCCAAGGATTGAGGCGAGGATAAGAACTGACTACACGACAGAAGTAGGAAGTGGGAGGTGAAAAAAAAAAATAAAAACAAAAACAAAGGACTGGGATAAGACGGAATGGGAAAGCGAAGTATAGATACGAGAAGAAACTGTCTGCAGACGCCAGAGGTATGCAAAAGAGGTACAGATTTCGCGGTTTCTCTCCAAAAATGAGGGTTTTTCAGTGAGGACTTCAACGGCCAGGAAGTAATTTTAAGTCGTCTTTTTTTATTATTATTGTTTCTCTTTGCAGACGCAATATCTTCTGGCAAACACCCATGGGAGATTTTGTTTATCCTTCTGCATAAAAAATATTACAAGAGCTGACTGAAGATATTTATGAGGACACAGTCAAAATCAGTTAACTGTTTGAAAGGCTTAAGCCGTCTATAACAACAAAAATTACATAAGATATTTAATTTTATGCAATGAATAAGGTAAGTGACTTTGCATATACCTAAATCTCGAATTCTCTGGTAACGTAATCAGTAATCAATGCTTATTTCTAAACTAAATGGAAACCAATCCAAATGACTGAGTGAACATTTCTCTGAGTGGTCCCACATCCAATAAGGGACACTACTATACTAGTTTGTGTATCTGGGATTTCTCTTCAAGAATTTCTGTAGTCGATACGGAATGCTGATTTCCCATATACTTCTTTGGGAAGACTCGCCTCCAAACTTTTAAAACGACTAAAAAGGAGTCCTGACGTCCGAGTCTCCTCAAAGCTACTGCAAAATGAGTCTCTGATTCTCCCTATACGGTATGGAATAGGATAGGAAAGGAAACTGATGGGATAGGGTAAGAGAGAACGAGGAGGAGGATTATAAACACTAGGAAATAAAGTACAGGAAAAGGGAGAAAGATCAGGAAACGACCGAACGGTACCTTGTTATTATAAAACTTATAACATATTGGTGTTTAATCAGTCTTCGCTTAGTTTATGCCTGCACCTGTCATATAAGTATTCCCAATCAAATTGAACAAACTAATCAAAATAAATGAACAACTGGGGATGCCCTATTTTCCATACAAACTTAAAAATAAAAATGGCAGGGATAAGGTGCAATATAATAATATACCTATTATTATTATCATTTTTATTCGATAAGCAAGTACCCCCAAACAGTAGAGAACCTTCTTTATTTAGACCCATCAGTGATTTCATATAGGCCACTTGGAGAAACCAAAGTGGAAATGCAAAATGATTAGAACCTAGTAAGGTAAAATGTTGTGCCTGGTGTGGGATGTGTGTTAATGCTAAAATAGGTTAGTAAATGGGCTGCAGAGTTGAAAAGTTGAAAGACACAGTGTAGTGAAAGAGGCGGTATTAATGTAAGCTGTATATGGCCCAGGTATGGACAGGAGCGTGAGCGAAAAGAGAAACTGTGAAAGTTTGATACAAACCTCCAGGAAGGCAAACCCCTTTTCGAAATGGAGTGACTACTGAACACAAGGGAAGCTATAACTGATTCACTTAAGGTGGGTTCTCGGATGAGCCTTATTCTTACGAGACGTTTGTTTGGTGGCCGCTGATTGGCTGGTACCAGGAGGTAGGCAGCTCCTAGCCAATCAGCGGCCGCCAAACTAACGTCTCGTAGGCATAGGGATCATCCAAGAATCTACCTTAAGTGAACCAGTATTAGTAAGACGAACTTTTTGTTAAGCATATATGAAGTGAAGATGCTTAAAAGAGAACTAAATTTAAAAATAGGACGAAGTTTTAACAAAAAGATTTCTAAGTGTTGGGTGGTTTGGTCACATTCAGTGACCTAGGAAGAAGTGCGAGTACAGAGGCCTAGACAGTGCTGGGCGGGAGTGACACAGGTGTTTTAGACCGAACGAACCGTCATATCAAGGGAACGCAAGGCATAACTGCATGACAGACAGATTGGCTAGCAATTAATTATTCCGTATTAATCTCTTACCGTTTCAACATCTCCAAATATACCGTTGTTACCTATTGTTTCGCAGCCTATAGTAACAAACCCTTAAAAAGTGCACAATCACCAACTACTAATTTTGACGAAACCCGAAATCTCATTTGGTTAATCACTCTACAGCGGATTGATGCGCGATGATTCCATGGACAACTGACGATCAATTTGACAAAGTGCATTACCCCAAATCAAGCCAAAGCCCAGTATGTACTTTGGTTCTCTGTGGCTTGTTCGCTAGATTAAACTAAATTGCTTCTGCCGGCACTATTTACGTATCACTGGCGTCTGCAGGGAGTAGAATTATCAAATAAACCACAAGCCTTTAATGCACACGAAACGTAAGATATGTTATTTATTTTGATTTTTGGCATAATGCCAAGCACTGGGGCAACTAAGGCCATTCAGCGGTGAAACGGGAATTGACAGTAAAAGATTTGAAAGGTGTTAGAGGAGGAAAACCTCGCAGTTGCACTATGAAACAATTGTTAGGAGAGAGTGGAGAGTAAGATGAAAGAAAGAGAATATGAACGGAGGTACAGTAAATGGAATGATAGTAGTTGCAGCTCGGGACGGAAGAGACGCTGCAAAGAACCTTAAGTATAATGCCTACATTGCACCGAATGAGGTGCACTGACGGCACTAAACCGCCTACGGGGGGAAAGATAGGAGGGAAGTGGCACTATAACTGATTCACTTAAGGTAGATTCCCGGATGAGCCTTATTCTTACGAGACGTTTGTTAGGTGGCCGCTGATTGGCTGGTACCGGGAAGTAGGCAGCTCCCAGCCAATCAGCGGCCGCCAAACTAACGTCTCGTAGGCATAGGGATCATCCAAGAATCTACCTTAAGTGAACCAGTTATAGTGAATCATTTTCTGTCCCTATTCTCTTTCCTCTGACTACTACTCCTCACCCCTCCGAAGCTTTCTCACCCCTCCGAAGCTTTCTCACCCCTCCGAAGCTTTCTCACCCTTATAGGAGTTTGGCCCTGATGTTCGATAGTCATAAATGAATTAACACCTCGAGGTTCCCATTACTTCCCCACGAGTAGGTGTTCCTATGGGAACACCTGGGTCTAAAGGGAAGGAGACAGTTCAAGGGGGGGCACCGCTCCCCCAACCGAGGAATAATGATTGTGATGACGATGATGAATTAGCTTTTCTGGAGAAATTGAACGAGGAAGTGTGAATATCATGTATATATAAAGCAGAAGGAATGTTTGACAATTATTAATGACAAACGGATGGACATATTGACAATGAAAAAAAAACATAAATAAGGAGGAAAAATAAAGTATATATATATATATATATATATATATCTATATATATATATATATATATATATATATATATATATATATATATATATATATATACGTGTCTAACCAGAGTAAATCCGATCTGATGGTTAAGTACAAGTTTTATTTTTATTTGAAAGGCTAAATAAGATTTACTTTGGTTAAACATTCATTATATTTTATATACTACATACATACATACATATACATATAGATATAATAATATAATATATATATATATACAATATATATATATATATATATTTATATATATAGATAGATAGATAGATAGATAGATAGATAGATATGATAGATAGATAGATATATACACTGCATATATACTTGTGTATATATATATACATATATAAAATTATACATAAATATATTATATACACTATATAGATTATTAGTATATATTAAAAGCCAAGAACATGGCTCTTTCATAGTATTCCAGTCTGTCTTGATAAAGCAGAGGGAGGATAAGAAAAAAAAAATCTGTCGCTGATCATAAACCTCATTTACGAGACATTATAACTGCTGGTAATGACAGCTTTAACCACCGTGTTACGACTCCCACCAACCAATCTTACCTTCATACAGTTTTACTTTTTTTTTTTTTTTTTTTTTGTGCGAAGTTTTTCGTTCATACATTTCTCGTAATTCTTATGCCTTCATTCCAGACTATGTTGGCCTGCTGGCCCCTTGATGTTAGGGAATATCATTACTTGGAATTTTTACATTAAATATAGTTGCAAAGGTAGCACTGCTGATTATGGACAAAGGAATAAAATATTTACCTTGTATGTCCACAATTGCGCAGTGGCTTTCGGTTTATTACCATATATATATATATATATATATATATATATATATATATATATATATATATATATATATTTATATACATATATATATATATATAATATATATATATAGATATCTATATATATAGTATATATTATATATCATATATATATCGTATATATATATACATACGTATAATTGGCCAAAATGACTTAAATATATTGGAAGACACACACATATCTATATATATATATATATATATATATATATATATATATATATATACTATATATATATATATATATATATATTTATATATATGTAAATTTATACATACACATCATATATATATATATATATATATATATATATATATATATATATATGTGTGTGTGTGTGTGTGTGTGTGTGTGTGTGTGTGTGTGTGTCAGAATGCATAGAACTACAACATTTAAGTAGCCAGATGAATGCAACATTGGACTTCAATTTTTCTAGAAGCATATTCCGTTGTCATAAAATCAAAGCTGCCACAATAATGCAACTGCGCAAGCAATGCAATAATGTTCGTGGCTTGGATAATCTCACACGCTTCGGATTCAGATCATTAAAACGCAATAACCACAAACAGATCACCAAAACAATGGTAATGCAAACTCCATCACATTCAAGGGGAAAACGCAAGGTGGCAGAAGCAAGTTGTGCGAATGATTCTCCGCGCTAAACGGTTGACTTTTCCTCTCTCTCTCTCTCTCTCTCTCTCTCTCTCTCTCTCTCTCTCTCGTCACTTCCCTTCCATATCGGAAAAAAGTAGTAAAAAGTAAAGTAAAAAAAAGAAAAATGGAGGGCGCCTCCCTTCCCCCAATCTCCTGCCGTATAATCTCCCCTGACACGCCTATTTGGGAATTGTTTCGCATTCTGGCGTCAATACTTACTGAAGGGGAATCAGTGCTTCCCCTTTTCTATACGGCGGGGGAGGGAGTTATCGGGGGAGGGAGTTATCGGGAGGGGCCTCGATTTGGAACTGACATGGAATACGGGGGACGGGAGGGAGAGAAAGTTGTTATAAATGAAAGACACTTTTTCCATTATCATGCCTCCGACGAATGGCACACAATGTGAGAGCGAATCCTCAGCAGGGAAAGAGATAAAAGGTTTCCTCGTGGCTGCCAAAATAAATAAACATCGAACCTAATAAAGCTTCACATTCCAAATTCACGTCCTTGCGCATAAGACTATCAAGATGCGTGTATACGAGTATTCCTGCCATACATGGAATCATACATGATCATCAGAGGAGGACCCCATTCATTCAGAGATCGCAAACGGCAAGAGCAGCGCGCTTTAACGCACAGAGACACGGCCGCCATGGTCCAAAACTACGCACAATGAAATGTAACAAACCTGCATGGACCAGAAACAGTCATCGCTATCACTGCACCGAATTTTAAACGAGATCGACGCGTTACCATGGCAACAGACTGGGAGCAAGTGCTGTCTGTCGCAGGTTACGCTACTAGAGTGAAGCTGCTTTTCTGAGACTGGGGATTTTCAAGTGATAAAGGGCGAGGAGGCACGATGCCAACTCCGGTACAGTTCTACTGCGTAGTAATAATTACGCTTTGATAGCAAAACAACGCAGGTGAAACCGCTCTTTCCACTTCAAAGTATGTACATCACAATCGCCTGGCTGAAAGTGAGGTAGGTATGACCCGTGGCTATAGCAAAATGAAATGGACATAAATTAAAACAGATATATCTCATTCAAATGAGGAATCCTGCAAAGTCCACCGAAATTAATGAACGGAACGCGGGGAAGTTAGATCTTCATTAGTATTTTAGGATAATAATTTTTTTATGCAAATTTTGATATTTTGATGTGAATAATTCATTGCATTCATAAATTCCTGAATCGATGAATTCATACTACCACCAGAAGAAAGGCATTATGTTTATTTTGATACTTCAGTGTCTCTCTCTCTCTCTCTACTCATAATACACACGCAAACACACACATACACATACACACACACAGACAAACACACACACACACACACACAAACATATATATATATCTACAACATTCATCTTCAGCTTTCTAAAGGGAAGATCGTTACCTTATACCATCGTCCATCATTGTTCTAGGATGAAAGAGACCTCTTTCACATCTCTACGGTTTCCCATCAATATCTTTGTATCATCCCTGACGCTTTCATTACTCCGTGAAAATATTAGAACAGCCATGGAGACTTCCAACACACCTTGTCCAACGCCCACTGTTCCACCAAGTCAGTTAATCTCCCATCGATGCGCCCTGGAAAACGTCTCTTCCATCTTAATAACTATTTTGTGCTCCCTGCAAATTACCCTCTACGCTTTACAACCTGAACATCCTCCCGATTCCATCTCCATCAATTTTAGCTTTGTCTCTCTCTGGTCATAAACATCAGATGCAGTCTTTCCCCTTTTACTCCCAAGCTTCTCATACAAATGCCTCGTGTTCGCTAGTCAATACTGTGAAAAATGTAGCCATACATAATATCATACAATAACAAACAGAACAGGATTAGACTCTCCATATTAATTTGAGATTTAAAACGGACTCTCCTTTTATAAAGTTTATATAGCTAAATCCTAAAGATTATTAATTGAAAGTGCATAGCTCTTTAGAAATATATAGAAAAATAAAAGCATAGGATGGTTTCACGATACTTGAAACTCTAATATGAAAAGGTAACTCATTGCGCCTGACAATTAATATATTCAATCTGCATTCGAGGGAAATTATAAACACTTCATCCACACATCCTTTCCCTTAACTAAACTAGCACAGCTTTATTCTTGAAATGTTTTGTATTTTTTAACAAGGGAAAAGCGAAACGTAAAGAGAGCGCCAACGGAGGTCAGTGCCGCAAGAAACAACTCACTCTACACGCTAGGAGAGCAAAGGAAGAATAGTTACCCTATTTTCACTGAAAAATTAAATTATAAGAATATTTCACGCTACGAGATCGTATGAAAACAAGCTTCTTTTGAATTATCTGAGTGTAATAGTTCTAGTTTTTCTAAAATAATTGTTCATAAAAACTGTGTATGAAAATTTCATGGAAAAAATTGTGTACAAAATATAAAATTTCATGGAAAAAACTGTGTACAAAATATAAACTTTCATGGAGAAAAATTGTGTACAAAATCTAAAATTTCATGGAAAAAATTGTGTACAAAATATAAAATTTCATGGAAAAAATTGTGTACAAAATATAAAATTTCATGGAAAAAATTGGGTACAAAATATAAAATTTCATGGAAAAAATTGTGTACAAAATATAAAAAGAGGCAATTGAAACCGCAGACAACCTTCGCATATGAGAAACTGGACGGCGCGACCAAACAAACACAGGCTTTTATCACAAATCGGAATTCGGACGTCATGGCAATAATTACTACCAAGGCTAACTGTTCTCATACAACACCTTTCACAGTGTTCTCTGAAAATACTGAACACTAGTATTTTCTGATATGTATGTGACTTGCGTCGCTTCCTGCATCTGAATGACACACGTAACTTTAGTCTCGGTAGAACCAGGACCCTGGGTAGAACCACTAAATATTAACGATATTGATTGGCTTCCTTTAACATTCTTACTAGTGGTTACCGGACACATTTACACGACGAGCTCACTCAAACGGAAATAAAATCGTGCAAAATATCATTTTTCTGAAATTATTTCAGACCTGAAAATTATGACAGGAATCCCCGCACATCACGGGCTATGATAATCGCAAAATAATACATTCCATTTACGGCATATGAACCCCAAACATACCTAATACCGATGAAATCTGACAAAATGAGAATGTCACTTTAAATTTGCATTACATTTGAATATTTCAAATACTAAAATTAACAAACCCCGTATTTAAGTATTTCCCGAAAGTTAAATATAAAAAAATACAGTATTCTCTGTTGCCAGGTATATGCAATAAAAACTAGTGCATCAAACTCATACACAAAAAAAGGTGATGGACTGGAAAAAATAAATATAAAAGGATGTGAGGTCTGAATGTTATGACTGGCTGATTGATTTATGGGATTTGGGTCCAGCGCCTGGTGGTACAATATGGTATAGGTGGTATGAAAAGAAACACACTACATTTTTATTCATCACACTTTCCTTATGAAAGGGCCTACGGCACACTCATATACCACAGTCCATACCTAATATATATGAAATATTTTCTTCTAAGTTTCTTATTGTAAGCTTTTTCCGAAGTTTATGCCGGGGGCAGTTTGACGCGATGGTTTAGCTATTTCCTCATTTTGTTGATCCCTGCACAAGAATCACCCCTCGATTTCAGATGTGTCACTATTTACTTTAAATATCTGAAAGTAGGAGGGGCCTCTCTCTCTCTGTCTTCCTGTGTATTCGCTCTTATTCCATGTGACATCCCTCCTGATCCCGCCGTGACTTGAGCTTTATTTGCATCCTACCTCTCTCTGTGCTTCCCCCTTTTTCTCCCTCGGGCGTCGAAGACTTCTCCCCATCTAGATTAATTACTTTGCTCTCCCCACAACTGCCAGGCTTCGCATCCCTTTCTCTCCAATTATCGTCTCTTATTCAAGCGTCTTTCTTTCTCTTACACTCCATCTCTGGACAGACCTCCCATTTCACAAAAGTCAACGTAACACACTGGGTCTCCTCCTTCCTGCACTGAACGAGCTGATGGCGTTAGCTACCTTCTCCTTCATCTCCATAAGCTATAGCAGAAGAACCCATCTCCATCATCATAAAGAAGGTTATAGTTGCTGTTACCTTGTTAGCTGCAGACATAAGGTAGAGATGCGTATAAAGATCCCACGAGAGGCACCGCGGCCTAGCGCCATAAACCTGCCACCACGTAAAACTTTCTAGACAGCCAAGCAGATGGCTAAGAAAGCCCACAGAAATATATCAACCTGAATTTCTTGGTAGCTTCTCATAAACTTTCTTTCTTCTGTGCGATACAAAACTGCAATATATCAAGCCCCTTAGAGATGCTGTAGATTGAAATTACGGTCCAGAGTCAACTTGCAAGCCTGAAGAAAGCGTGATATAGCCTACGTTCACTATGAAGCAGAATCTACCCATGAACCGAATTAAAGACACTTCGCAACCTTCAAAGAAATCGAATGTGAAGTCGGTAGGAATAGGACATCAAGACGTTTAATTGATAGTAAGTTACCTGCTAAAACTAACATGAAACAACAAAAGCAATCTCCTTAAAATCCAAGTTTCCCAGGACGTCAATACATTACCTCTGAAGGACTGGAAGAGCTGTTTTTGCCGAGTATAAAACAGCTGAAATAGACGGAAAAATAAGAAGAAATCGCAAATAAAACGAAGGTGACATGAAAGGAGAGGTTGACCAGTTGTCCGATAACGCTATGAAATATGTATGGTTCTCTCCGAGAAAAGAGGAGGATATGAACGTGTGTCGTATGATCGATGGGGTGCCAGAACACCTAACGTCTTTAGACACAGCTGGAAGCCTAAAGGGGAAAATGAAATTCCGGGCAATATGTACAAGTTTACATTTGCCTTTTCCTTCTTTTACTTACAAACCTTATTCGTTTTAGAGGTGGGGGCGACTCCTTCAGAAGGTTGCTAGCCTCATGCTCTTCCTCATCCTGACACAGACAATCCATGGTCAGCTAACTACCGACTTTAAAATTTACTGCTGAGAGCCACAGAATCGAGGAAAAGTTTAAAGACTTGCCACCATCGCAGTCTCTCTTACGAATCGAACTTGGGCTCTCTCTATGCCAAGGAAAATATCCCATCTATGAAAATTTCACACACACACACACACACACAAACACACACACACATATATGTATATATATATATATATATATATATATATATATATATATATATATTATATATATATAGTGTGTGTGTGTGTGTGTGCGTGTGTGTGTGAAATTTTCATAGATGGGATATTTGCCAAGGAAAATATCCTATCTATGAAAATTCACACACACACACACACACACGACACACACACACACACCACATATATATATATATATATATATATATATATATATATATAGTGTGTGGGGGGTATGATTGTCTGTCTGTCTGTCTATCAAATCCAGTAAGAAACTTTCAAATAGAAACCCATAAGTAACTAGTTTTAGTGTGACAAAAAATGAGTACATTGCTGTTTCAGATATCAATAACAATCAGATACTTAAGAGAGGTTTTCACTCCATAGTATGTATCTTCAATTTTACCTTCCAATAATGACAGAAAGTAAAAGATTCCACTTTAACAGGACCTAACCAAACGTAGATTGGGCTAGTTATAGTTGTCATGCCACAGACATACCTCAACCTTGCTTGTTGTACATAAAATCATTCAAGAATGAATTCTCGTAATGTTTTCACGTCGGTGCTTATCTGCACTCTGAGATAATTTTCAGTTAATTCTATATAATTATCCGTGGAATTCTGTTGCCCTAAGGCAATCACAGAAATTCAAAATGTCAAGAACAGGCTACAGGATACATAAATCATATTCATCATATTCAAATTCTCCAAATAGAGTTGTTGTATTGTTGTTGGAATATATATCACTATTAAGAAAAAAACGAGGTTCTGCGAAGGAGGGCAGGAGATAACCGCATACGTTATATAGTGAAATATATCTATCCTAATGCTTATTTTTCTTTTATACTTCCTATATTATCTTTATTTTGTACACCTACATTAATACCGCCACCAATTTCAGTGAGACGACTTAAGAATCCACACCCATCGAATTCTGGCATTGCCCAATGAGAAATATCTATGATATTGGAAATATCCTGATACATCCAAAACGTAATCAAATGTACGTACATTCTCTCTCTCTCTCTCTCTCTCTCTCTCTCTCTCTCTCTCTCTCTCTCTCTCTCTCTCTCAAAACAATGAGTGATCCGACCTCCAGGTAACTCGGGGAGTGTGAAAGATTTTCCCCCTCATGCACACATTGTAAACATTATATTTCTAACTTTTAACGTGAATTAAGACGCGCTAAAATCTAAGGTCAAACAGCGCCTTGTTTCGCCAAAGAAAATTAAAATAAATATGTTATATTTTATTAGAAATAATTCTTCTGTACTGTTTAAAATGCACATTTTTTTTTTTACATTTTCAATCTAATAAATAAATCATAAATATCTTATCCTAAAATTCCGGTATCTTGAGGTCAATACGAAATACTTTTTTCAGACCTTTTTAGGCTCTTCCATAGACCTTTCCTAACCCCCAACAAGAACAACGACGACGACGTAGTTTGTAGGCTTACTCCCCGAATAAGCGAAAAAAAGGTGTTAACCACTGAGGTGTAGCTAATAAAGGCATAAAATAAACGATAAACATATTGAACTGGAGCTTTTGGTATCCGTACTCATAATCTTTCTACTAACACTGGACTCTGCCTTTTCTTTTAGGACCTTATTATTGTTATTAATATTCTGAATAAATATTTCAAGTAAGACGAGA
This sequence comes from Macrobrachium nipponense, assembly GCF_015104395.2. Taxonomy (NCBI): domain Eukaryota; kingdom Metazoa; phylum Arthropoda; class Malacostraca; order Decapoda; family Palaemonidae; genus Macrobrachium; species Macrobrachium nipponense. Next base: position 114,670,254 of record NC_061109.1, read on the forward strand.
TTCAAAGGGCACCAACTCGCTCAATCAAATTTCAGCGAAACAGGATGCCAACATGTAAGGAAAAAGGAAACCGAGAAGAAACCAACTAATTCGCAAACGTCAATGTACAAATGTCATTAAATATCAGATTAATTTAACTTCAGAATCAACACTAATGGTTTAATGGATTTGATATCAAATGAGAATCTAAAACACGTCAAGGTTTATGTGACAAAAATTCACTCACACATTATATATATATATATATATATATATATTATATATAGATATATGTATATTATATATATATATATATATATATTATATATAATATATTATATAGTGTTAAAGGCGCTTCACCGTACGTTCCTGATTTCTCGGTTCCTAGGTTCGCGCCCGGAAGTCGACGAAATTATCACAACTAAAAATTTACGGTTCAGTCAACATATATGAAAATATATTATTTCTGAGGTAGAGCGAATCAGATATTAAAGGACACTTGTAGATTAATGCGTATATATATGAATCACGGTGATGTGATCAGACTCATATATATATATATATATATATATATATATAATATATATATATATATATATATATATATTATAGGTATATATATATATATAATCAGCCCGGAAAAATAAAACGAATGGGTGGAGTCAAGAGGGGCTTCCTTCCGGATGACATCTACCAAAACAGTTATGAAATGAACCGTTTAAGATAGAAATATCTATACGAGTCTCATTAAAAACAGCGACCCCGACTAAGGATTAATATGAATATATATATATGTGTGTGTGTGTGTGTGTGTGTGAGTATTCATTATCGCATGAGCACGCGTGTTGGGTAACAATTTAATTAAAATGTCAACCTTCTCCACAGGCAATGAATGAAAATATAGCTTTGAATGACTTTCAAAAAACCTGACAACTTTACATCTAAAGCACTAAACTCCAAATGCAAAGGATCTAGTTCTTTATAACGTCAAAGTCATTAATGGAGTTAGAAATGTAAAGAGTCAATGACCCTTTAAATATGAATGAATTCAGCCGAGAAATTAAGGTTCCCCGAGGAATGCTGAAGTACTCCTTCTTGGGCGGTGGTGAAGGACAGTCATTTTTCAGCTGTTTTCTCTTTCGGTTTCTTTGGTGTTTATTCGAACTTTCTCTCCTCATTTTTCCTCTTTCACAAACAGGATTTATATGTTAACTGAACCCCTGGTCTTTCGACTTCACGCCAGAAATGATTCTGATAACAGCAGTGGTGATGATGATGGAACGAGGCAATTAATATTCGAAGCTGGAACAAATATAAATGTACAGAAACATTTCATAACATGACCTTACGAGGTCTTTTTAGTATAAGCAGCCTTGTTATGTTCCCATGGAATGAATTCTAAGTAATAAAGACCACCCATCTTGCGGTGAGAGAGAGAGAGAGAGAGAGAGAGAGAGAGAGAGAGAGAGAGAGAGAGAGAGAGAGAGAGAGAGAGAGAGAGAGAGAGAACTCCTAAAAGAAGTTGCCACCCCGTCTGTAAGTAGGAATATTACCAGTAAAACTGTCGATGCTAATATTTTACAAATGACTTAGGCAGCAAAACTGAATTTCGTAAAGTCATGTTTCCTTACCACAATAAAATGTTTGCCACTTAACACTCTACAAATGGAATATTATCGATATATTTCATCGAAACATTCATGGTAAATGTTATCCATAATCAACGGGTTAAACAAAATACCAACAAGTTACTTGATAAGTATAAGCCATAAAAATATTCATGTTATCCATTACAGGTTTTTAAAAAAATGCCAAGATACGTGATAAGCATAAAACGAAAGTAAACAAAAGCAAACAAGAGGAAAACAACACAAAATACGGAACAAATAATCTAAGATGATGTGAAACCATTGGCTGACAATGAATAGAGCATGACAGGCCATTAGCAGCACAGCTTGCTTATCGTGGTACAGAAAAATACATTTTCCCAGGCATTCTTTCTACAACGATTTGACAGCTTTGTCATTTAGCAAGAAGGGACTTTACTGATCTGTCAGATACCGAGGGTTAAGGAAGGAAAATTGGCTTTTAGTAGCGTACAATGTCGAAGCCTGTCTTCAAGTACAATGTGAAAACTCTGACCTATCTAAGACATCCAATTGTCAATTTTGGGGAGTGAAGGTCCATTTTCCCACCTTATGTTAGAGGCGACGCGAAACAAATGGAAAGTATGGAAAATGAGATTCTTACCTTCTTATGAAACCATTCCTCTAACAATTCAAACAAAGTTTGGAAGAACAATGATTCTCAATTTTTTCTTATGCAAGGGTCTTTCATCAGCGTCGCATGGGATAAGAAGTAAACTTTGTTGCATACGGACGTATAAAATGTTTGTATATCTACGAACTCGGGGCAAATTCTTGCTTATTCTTTATTCTTCTTCCTCTTTGGGTGTCACGGTTTAAGTCTGCACAGAAGAAAAGTAACATAGCAGAATAACGACCAATTCTTCAACTTATTAGGATGGCGTGAGGGAAGTCTTCTTTCTAATAATCTGGACGTTCGAGTGAAGGCATTTTCGTTTGTCCTTCCCTTTCAAGATGATAACTAAAGCAGAAAATATGCAAGAATAATAATATGCTACCGAAAAATTGAACTGGAACTGAAACATAAAATTTATGCCAAAGGCTAAGCACTGGGACCTAAGAGATCATTCAGCGCTGAAAGGGAAATTAAAATCAAAAGGGTTTTACAGGTGTAATGGGAAGAAAACCTCGCAGGGTGGAAAGTGAGGGGGAAGAAAGAGAATATGAATGGAGGTGTCGTAAAAGAATTGAAAGGATCTTGCTAGGGCCCGAAGGGACGCTGAAAAGAACCGAAAACTGAGGAAATGAGGAACTGAAGGAAACGAGGAACTTAAAAGCACTCTTCAAAAATCCCTGAACTGAGTAAAAATAGGATTTTATGAGCACTTGCTTAACTTTGGTGAGAAAGACAATGGCTCCAATCCTTGCAGCTCACGCTTTTGTGATAGAGTATGAGACCACGAAAGGAACCGATTTTTCCAGTATTAAGTCCACTTTCTTTCAACCAGGTAGTAAGTCTGCCTACCGATATTGACCTTTTCTATTTGCTGTTCGTCCAGTGGAGAGAAATGTCGATATACAAAAGTAAATTTCCAGGTAAGTAGGTCGTAAATTTTTAGGGCAAATGCACATCAACCCGTCATTCACTACCCATTAAAATGAACATAAAAACCAACTTGGGCTGCGGCGGGAACATCGCTAAGTGTATTCGTCTTTGTAACACTAATGTTGTCAACGGGAATGGTTTCGAAAGTGGTTAGTATTTACGGAGTAGGAGGAAAACCCTTATTCTTTACTATATAATCAACATGACATAAATTACCTATCATTACCGTAGGGATCCCAGTCTATACCTGTCGCGAGATCATAATCGAACGGTGACATGAAAGTCCATCAGTAATCCCTATCGATTCATCATAACAAGGATTCAAAACCTACAATGTATCATTACAACGTCTGTCTTCCCAATTATTTGTTCCTTAGTCGTTGGCTGAGATCGACATCTCAAGAATCTTGTTTCTTTAAAATTTGAGGATAATAGCAGCAGAGATCAATGTTTCTCATTCTAATAAACCCATTGAGGCAAACATAACTATTTTCAAATTAAGTGGCGTCCTTTTTGAAATCAGACCTTTCAGCGGATTTTGGGACGTTATTCATTCGCAATTGGCAATCAAGATTTGTTATTTTCCCGAGCCTGTTCAAGAATGAAATTTTGCTTTGCACGAGTTCATCTGTATTACTTAGCTCTTTCTCTGTTATTGAAAGGCGTATGAGATCAAGACACTCCTTGCACAGTTTTGGAGTTTACCCTTAGCCCCTTTGGTACTTTATACCATCAAATCTAAACGTTCAAAAATTAATATTCCGCGGAAGGAATATGGATAAACTAAACGCAATGAAAATAAATTATCCCAAACGCATGAATATGTACAGCTATTTTTGCCATTAGGCTAGTTAAGCAGTACATAATTTAAGCCATGACATGGCAGTGTTCTAATTGCAGCAGCTGTACAGAAGAACATCTTGTTTTATGAAAGCTTTCTCCGTGAGTGAAAAATACGAAAAGTTTGGATGGGGTTTGGACGTGTCTTCCATTGCTGGTGATCTATGGTTAATGGTGTCAACCACGAACTCTTAATATACTTCAAAGTGAGGCTTTGGGACTCGGAATTCCCAGGAGAACTGACATGCAGGCGATATGGGAAACAAGCAAGCAATCGTTTAATAAAAATGTCTATGTAAGGAAACAAAATTCTTCATATAAATACATATATATGAGAGAGAGAGAGAGAGAGAGAGAGAGAGAGAGAGAGAGAGAGAGAGACGGTGTTCCAAGCAAATTTAAACACATATACACGAAAGCCTATTGATTTCTGTGTGTGTGTGTGAGAGAGAGAGAGAGAGAGAGAGAGAGAGAGAGAGAGAGAGAGAGAGAGAGAGTTCATGGCAAAAAAAAAATGCGAGTCATATTTGAGGACATTAACAAGGGACCAATCGTTGGCACATCGTTAAAAAATATTCGCCGAGTCTCAAAACACGATTCGGAATTAAATTGGATTCCACTTCTCAATGGCTTTCTGATGAAACAGACAGGAGTGGAAGGGGGCGGGGGGGAGGGGGGGGTGAGGAAGGGGAAAAAAGCGGTTAACGGGGGAGGGGAGAGAAGGGGGGAAAGTAAAGGGCACAACGGAAGGACTTAAAAAAATGGAGACGGACAAGGTTGAAGAATAAAACCCTAGAGAAAAGATAGCGTGTAAAAGAAGTATTTTTTCATGGAGAGAGAGAGAGAGAGAGAGAAGAGGTGAGATTGAGAGAGAGAGAGAGAGAGAGAGAGTATAATGAATTCGTAAGATGCGTGAACAACCGCAAAATTACGGTCAACAAAAATGGTATATGGACATAAAGAAAATAAAAGTTTTTGGGTAATTGAAGTCATCCAATCGTTATGGGAAATATATTCATTAAAGGCACTATAGCTGGTTCACTTAAGGTAGATTCTTGGGTGAGCCCTATGCCTACGAGACGTTTGGTTGGCGGGCGCTGATTGGCTGGGAGCTGCCTACCTCCCGGTACCAGCCAATCAGTGGCCGCCAAACAAACGTCTCGTAAGCATACGGCCCTTCCAAGAATCTACCTTAAGTGAACCAGCTAGTACAGATTTACATTGTTCCTTCTTACATGATTTTACATTATACTGAGACATATTAAATCATACTTTGTAAATAGATGGTTCAGTAATTCAATCTACCTATGCACAACACAAACACACTTCTTCAACTTGAAGCTCTAAATTCGATGCCTGAATAAGAGTAGAGTGCAACCGTTTTTACCTTAAATGTTTAATATTTCCTGTTAAATATCGGATATCAGACTGAAAAAAAGCAGTTAAAGAATTATGCAAGACTGGAACTTAAATGCCATCTACGCTTCAATGATTTATCGCTGCTCTATGATGTTAATGATTTTTGTTTTTGTTTGTTGAATAAGCCAATATTTTTCATCTGACGCATTAAAACACTAATTCGCACTTCAAGGGGTTGAGACAAGGCAGTGTAAATCCACAATACTACTGACAGAAGTTTCCAGTTAACAAATCTTACCTAGAATATATTTATTTCATTCTATTAGCATTGTATAATTAGGAAACAATGTGTTTTAGCCTGAGATGGATGGATGGATGATGGTATTTTTTCAATGGCTTCAGCTGTGGTAAGTCTTGTCTCCAATGCCCAAGTAAAATGGGATGATTTGGTCAAGTATCGTACATCACAAGGTACCTCTGTTCATCTACGAAGTAAAATATAAACTAAATAGCTAGCAAAGGAAAGGCACCGCGGGGGTATCATCAACATTGCAACAGATTCGTTGAAAACCAGAGGACTTGATACCTTCTAGAGCCACCATGTTCTACTAACTCAAAAGACGTTCCAACGGCTAATAAACATGTAAACAACAAATAACAACAATTTGACCCAGTAGGTTTCAATCGAGCTTCAAGATGCAATTTTCAAATGTGAAGAATTTGACGCGAAAGGATAAAGAAGAATACGAGAACAGCAGACAAGACAGAAGATGAGCCAGACGCGCAAGAACCAAGCAAACAAAAAACACCGAAGAGAGTAGATGGTGTAAACAGGGAAAGGGTACGATGCAAGAAAGGAAAGCCCACTATTCAGAGTCCTTTGGTCACGGAACAAAAGACCACGAGAGTACTAAAAAAAGACCATTGTCTATTGTTTATTTTCTTATACATTCCTTAATCATTTTGCTTGCGGGGAATTCTTCCTCTCGTACACACAAGGTACTAGATGATTCACAATGCGCTGAAAATAAACTTGTTCTTTTTTTTATTTTTTTGTACTGTGGTAATTTGTATTGTCTGTCAGATGAAATGAAAACCGCAGTTCTCAAAAACAATGAGGCCAAAGTCTCCCTTCATGATAATGAGCCTCCCAACCATCCAATTATTACAAAGAATGTTGACTTACTGACAATCCCGAATTCAATCCAAATTTACTGAACCGATTTACATAAGATAATGATTCTCAGTTATGTGCTCCGGTATCTTTTAATCTTATATCTACATACAAACAGACACACAAACAAAATCTGACGTCTAACCGATCAGAATAACCGCTGACATTTGTTAATGTTCAAGACCTAAATTGGTCATATTGTATCAACCTGACTACAGCAAGTATACACTCTCGATTTAAGATAATAATATTGAGCACTCGAGATTGGAGATAGGGAGAACTCCTTTTTTCAAATACCCACTAAAATAAATAACAAGTGCTGGTGTTTTGCACCAACGAACTGCCAAACAATATTTGAAAAGACGATATGTCGATATTGGTGTCACTCTAAGTAATCCTTCTGGCCAAGATACGAGTATTACGTCCTCACAAAATTCATCGGCCACGCCTCCAATCCTCAACTGGGAGGTAATAATAGATTCGTGATTCAGAATACTAGTTTTATTCCATCTTAAACCTTGTCGTCTACGAACGGCGGCTCCTGAAGGTGTGCTACCCTCTCCAGATATTTAGCATGTCTTTCCGAGATGGGGATGCTGGCCCATTATCTCTTTCTCTGACCTGACTGCAACCTAACACGGACGCACAGGTCTCTGGCTAGCCAAGGAGGCAAGTGCTCTTACCACTGAGGTACTGGGACTATAATAATAACAATAATATGGTGTGGTAAGTCGTATTCAGATTTGGGAAATAATAATAATAATAATAATAATAATAATAATAATAATAATCAATGGTGAAGAAATCCACAGTGGTGTAGGTGTAAACACATAATATATATATATATATATATATATATATATATATATATAATATATATATAATATATACACACATAATATATATATATATAATATATATATATATATATGTATGTATATATATATATATATATATATGTATATATATATATATATATATATATATATATATATATATATATATATTATAAACGAGATCTTCCGAGCAAACTGTTCGAATCTTAAATTGAAGAGAAGCGAACAGGTTCTCGAAAGCTCTCGTCTCTATATATATATACATATATATTAATATATATATATATATATTTACTATATATATATATATAGTATACGTATATATATATATATATATATATATATATATATATATATATATATATATATATATATTTACACTTACACCACTGTAGATTTCTTCACCATTTTTAGTTACTCATGATATTATGAGATTTTTATCAATAATAATAATAATAATAATAATAATAATAATAATAATAATAATAATAAATAATAATAATAATAATAATAATAATAACAATAAGTATCACTCATTGATGTCGCAATACCATGGGACACCAGAGTTGAAGAGTAATAACAAAGATGTGAGATATGCCAGTGGAAATTGTACCCATAATCATAGGAACACTAGGCACGATCCCAAGATCCCTGAAAAGGAATCTGGAAAAACTAGAGGCTGAAGTAGCTCCAGGACTCATGCAGAAGTGTGTGCTCCTAGAAACAGCGCACAGTGTAAGAAAAGTAATGGACTTCTAAGGAGGCAGGTCACAACCCAGAACCCCACTATAAATACCACCCAGTCGAATTGGAGGACTGTGATAAGACCAAAAAAAAAAAAAAACAGTAATAATAATAATAATATTATAAATTCGTGACCGACTTGAAAAAGGAAACGTTAGACCCGCTACAAAGAACCTTTGAAGTTTTGCCACTGCATTCATTCGTGAAGAAGTGTTCGATTAAATTGCACATATTTATATTTATGAATTAAATCATTATGAGGCGGCAGTAACCTTTCTTAACCCTTCATAGTGAATCTCAGGAATTTAAACAATTTTGCAATGAATTTCCTTTTTATGAACTTAGCGAGACAGAAATTAACTAAAATCTCGAATGTAATAAACGTAAAATCCAGTAGCCTACCTATACTGGTTCTTCTACGAAAATCGAACTGGTACTTTAAAACTTCATTAAAAACTAAACATAGGAATACCTCCGTGTCTTTCACAACACAGCCCTCAACGGAGTTTTCCTCATAATTAAAGCTCAAATTCAATTCGTTACTAAAGGAGAGAAACCAAGTCCCATCCACCGACCACCCCCCCCCCCCCCCTTCCCCTTTCCCCAGTCACATCACAGGAGAATAAGAGACACGCATCTCGTCCATTTCGGAAGTGGGCGAAATATATCAAAGGTAACTGGGTCTCTCGGAAACTAGTATGACACGGCCATGGCATCTAGCAACTGGCTGCTGATAACGTATCTTTTGATGTCAACAAGCGTTGATAAAGCAAGGTGTGGAAACTGGAAGAAGTGGAGGGAGGATGGGAGAACGAGGTAGAAACGACGGCGAAAATATGGAAAAAAAAACGAATAACGGTGCAAAGGAATATCGCAAATGGAGATGATATAGCGCTCAGGACATACTTCCCGGTTTCTCATTTTCTATTGTGAAAGAAGGCGAAGAGCACAATTGGCTACAAAGACTAATAGTGGAATTAAAACATTTATAAGGAAAGAATAAAATCTACGGAGATAGTTCCAGCGTTTCCATTTACAAAGCTCGGATAGATAACGGAAATGTAAGAGAAAAAATCATCTACGAATGTTTTCATTCTGATCTTGGACTAAACATAGTGAATCAGTTGATCTTCACGAACAGAAAAAAAGAGGAGGAAAATAAAGACGGTAAAATGGATGACGAAAATGAAATAAAGAGAAAGAAAAAAAAGAGTAAGAGCGAACAACCCTCCCCTTGAAAAACAGAACCAATAAAACTCGAAAATACATCCTCCAATACAACCCTGAGGACATCTCAGCTCCTCGGCGCAGTTCTAAACAGCATTTGACATCAATAACTGAATGGACTGGAAAGGAAGGATTGGACGAGGACGTTGAGAGAGAGAGAGAGAGAGAGAGAGAGAGAGAGAGAGAGAGGATACCTTGAATAGCACACATATTACCATCCGAAAACTAATAACGGGAAACGCGTCATTCATTAAAACCCCGCAACACACACACAAACACTTTCGACCTATATGAACTTGCATCGCACATTTATTGCAAAAACGTTGTTCACTGAAACTGGCACAACACACACACACACACACACACAAACTTTCAAGCATTATCAGGTGCGTCTTGCCATTCCGAAATTGACAGCAACCTGTATGTCATTCATCAAGGAATCGCTTCGGTCTTGGTATGTCCTCTACTTTACAAAGGTGCCTCTTGTATCGCAACGTCTTCGTTTATGTGGAGTACCGATGCAGACTCAGTGAGAGTTCGCAGAAAACATGAAGGCAAATATCATTTGCAAGAGTCTGAGGTAGTTTCTATATTTGCTTTGGTCTTATATATTTTATTGCGGTTGCAGAGACATGAAATAATATACCTGCCCAGAGTAAATCAACATATTCAGCATCACGGCGAAATTTTCCTTAATAGTCTAGAATCCCAGAAAAGTCAAGTTTCCCGTACGTCAAACATTGTCCCTAAATTGATCGCGATGCGCAATAGCTTCTCAGCTTTTAATTACTGCTCCTGCTATTAATCAACGTACCTGCTCACAGGAAAAAGTTTCTACCATTCGTATCATAGAGAAACTTTCTAGTTTTTTTTTATTAGAGCCACCAAAAGCAACACTGTAACTACACAGATATCTAATTTCAGGAAGATTAGAACCCTATTATCCCTGACTTTATACCATGCAATCAATAAATTTCCAAATAAAGCTACAAATCGCACCACAATACAATTAAATCTCATTTGCCTTAACATTTTTTTCCCTTTCGAGCATACGTCATGCATTATTTCACATAACAAAACAGCGATACTGCTTTTGAAGGCACGCTAACCCCACGATCTCACATGCAGGTCAATCGATTGTCATGCCTTCATGGTACAGACTCGAGGTAATCGATTCATGTCTAAGTATCTGAGAAACCGGGATAACGTGGTCAAGGCCAGGGAGATGATTAATGATTGACAAAGAAAATTCATGTCGTGTCAGCAGCAAACGTCATCGAGACTGAAACAGTGAGATGACAAAGCGATTCCAAAATAATATTGAAAAATATAGCACGGATTTGTAAAGCAATTTGACAGTGAAAACAATACAAGATGAATATAATAATAATAATAATTAAAGATAATTACTGTTGAAACAGCAATCGTTGAAAACAAACTGCTCTAATCGAGGGACTCCTCCCAATAATAATAATAATAATAATAATAATAATAATAATAATAATAATAATAATAATAATAATCACCGTCATCAAAGGATCAGTCAAAAGAACACTCTTGCTTGTTGCTGACCTTTCGTATACAAAAAGAAGGATAGACCTGAAATATTTGGCTTATGTCCTCAATACTGTACCGGTAATGAATATGACCCTTCATAAACTTAATCTATATTTTTATGCGGTAACATAATTCAGAAACGAAAAAGATAATACTCCTCTAATTCAAAACGCACGTGCCACAAACATTTTCTTCTCATTATTTTTAAATGCATGAACCGAGCTGAATCAGCTGCAATAACCGTGTGAGCTGAGCTATGAAGAAAATCCAGATCTACGAGCCATTCTCGGGATTCACTTCGGCAAGAAAGTTTTCTCCGCCATTCCCACAATTCACTTTAGCAAGGGAGTTTTTCTCTGCCATTCCCACGATTCACTTTAGCAAGGGAGTTTTTCTCTGCCATTCCCCAAATTCACTTTAGCAAGGGAGTTTTTTTCTCTGCCATTTTCCCACGATTCACTTTGACAAGGGAGTTTTTCTCTGCCATTCCCACGATTCACTTTGGCAAGGGAGTTTTTCTCTGACATTCCCACGATTCACTTTGGCAAAGGAGTTTTTCTCTGCCATTCCCAGGATTCACTTTGGCAAGGGAGTTTTCCTCCACCATTCCCAGGATTCACTTTGGCAAGGGAGTTTTCCTCCGCCATTCCCAGGATTCACTTTGGCAAGGGAGTTTTTCTCTGCCATTCCCACAATTCACTTTGGCAAGGGAGTTTTTCTCTGCCATTCCCAGGATTCACTTTGGCAAGGGAGCTTTTCTCTGCCATTCACGATTCCCACTTTGCAAGGGAGTTTTTCCTCCACATTTCCCACGGATTCTTTGGCAAGGGAGTTTTTCCTCCTGACCATTCCCACGCATTTCACCCTATTGGCAAGGGAGTTCCTTTCAACCATTCACGGAATTTTCTTTGGAAGGAGTTTTTCTCTGACATTCCAGGGTTTTCAATTTGCAGGAGGGTTCCTCCTTGCCATTCAAGGGATCACTAGGCAAGGGAGTTTTCCTCCTACCATTCCCAGGGATTTTTCACTTTGGAGGGTTTCCTTTCTGGCCAATTCCCAAGGGATTCACTTTTTGCAAGGGAGTTTTTCTCTGACATTCCCAGGGTTCACTTTGGCACAAGGAGTTTTTCTGCTTATTCCCCAGGATTTCACTTGGCAAAGGAGTATTACCTCCACCATTCCCAGATTCCTTTGGCAAAGGAGTTTTTCCTTCCACATTCACCAGGATTCACTTGGCAAAGGTCAGTTTTCATCTGCATTCCGAATCACTTAAGGCAGGAGTTATTCCTCCACCAATTCCCCGATCTCCAACTTTGGCAAAGAGGAGTTTTTCATCTGCCTATTCCCACAATTCATATGGCAAGGGAGTTTTTCTACGCCATACCAGGATCACTTTGCAGGGAGTTTATCCTCCACCATCAACGAATTCCTTTGGACAAGGAGTTATTTCTACTGAAATATCCACAATTCCACTTATGCGCAAGGGGAAGTTTCTATTGAATTCCCACGGATTCCCTTTGGCAAGGGGTTTTTTCTTGAACATATCCACGATATCCCTTTGGCAAAGAGAGTTTTCTATTTGCCATCCCAGGATTCACTTTGGCAAGGGAGTTTTCCTCCACCATTCCCACGATTCCCTTTGGCAAGGGAGTTTTTCTCTGACATTCCCACGATTCACTTTGGCAAGGGAGTTTTCCTCCACCATTCCCAGGATTCACTTTGGCAAGGGAGTTTTCCTCCACCATTCCCACGATTCCCTTTGGCAAGGGAGTTTTTCTCTGACATTCCCACGATTCACTTTGGCAAGGGAGTTTTCCTCCACCATTCCCACGATTCCCTTTGGCAAGGGAGTTTTCTCTGAATTTCACGATTCACTTAGGCAAGGGGTTTTCCTCCACATTCCCAGATTCACTTTGGCAAGGAGAGTTTTCCTCCACATTCCCACAATTCTCTGTAGTAAGGGAGTTTGTCTATTTTCCTTCGCCATTCCCACAATTCTCTCTAGTAAGGGAGTTTCCTCTGCATTCCCACAATTCTCTCTAGTAAGGGAGTTTCTTTCCTCTGGCCATTTTCGCAATTTTTCTCTAGGGTAGGGAAGGGTTTTTCCTCTTGCCATTCCCAGGATTTAACTTTGCAAGGGAGTTCTCTGAAACATTACCAAGGGATCACTTTGGCAAGGGAGTTTTTCTCTGCCATTCCCAGGATTCACTTTGGCAAGGGAGTTTTCCTCTGCCATTCCCAGGATTCACTTTGGCAAGGGAGTTTTTCTCTGACATTCCCAGGATTCACTTTGGCAAGGGAGTTTTTCCTCTGCATTCCCAGGATTCACTTTGGCAAGGGAGTTTTTCTTTCCGGCACAATTTTCCCAGGGATTCACTTTGGCAAAGGGAGTTTTTCTCCGTGACATTCCCAGGATTTTCACTTTGGCAAAGGGAGTTTTTCCTCTTGACATTACCAAGGGAGTTTTTCACCCTTTCGCAAGGGAGTTTTTTTCTCTGCCATTCCCAGGATTCACTTTGGCAAGGGAGTTTTCCTCTGCCATTCCCAGGATTCACTTGGCACAGAGTTTTCATCTCTGCCATTCACCAGGATTCACTTTGGGCAAGGGAGTTTTTTTTCTCTGCCATTCAGGTCACTTTGGCAAGGGAGTTTTTCTTGCCATTCCAGGATCGTAACTTTGCAAGGGAGTTTTTCTCTGCCATTCCCAGGATTCACTTTGGCAAGGGAGTTTTTCTCTGCCATTCCCAGGATTCACTTTGGCAAGGGAGTTTTTCTCTGACATTCCCAGGATTCACTTTGGCAAGGGAGTTTTTCTCTGCCATTCCCAGGATTCACTTTGGCAAGGATTTTTCTTGCATTCCCCAGGAATTCACTTTGGCAAGGAGTTTTTCTCTGCCATTCCCAGGATTCACTTTGGCAAGGGAGTGTTCTCTGCCATTCCAGGATTCACTTTGGCAGGGGAGGATTTTCTCTGACATTCCAGGATTCACTTTGGCAGGAGTGTTATCACCATCCCAGGATTCACTTTGGAAAGGGAGTTTTTTTTTGTTTCCGGCCGGGCCATTTTATTCAGGAATTTTTTCACCCTTTTGGCATTTTTTAGGGAGGATTTTTCCCTCGGCCATTCCCAAGGATTCTTGGCAAGGGAGTTTTTTCTCCATCCCAGTTTTTTTCAGGATTTCACTTTAAGCAAGGGAGTTTTTCTCTAGCCATTTCAGGGGATTTTTCACATTTAGGCAGGGAAGGGTTTTCTCCGGACATTTCAACCAATTCCCACTTTCAAGGGCCAGGAGGTTTTCTACTTCCCATTCCCAGAATTTTTTCCACCCTTTGCAAGGGAGTCCTCCAGACATTTCAGGAATTCACTTTGGCAAGCAAAGGGAGTTTTTTCTGCAATTTTGCCATTCCCAGGAATTCACTTTGGCCAAGGGCGGTTAGTTTTTCCCCTCTGCCATTTCCCACAATTCCATTTGGGCCAAGGGGTTTTCCTCTGCCTTATTCCCAACCAATTCCCACTTTGGCCAAAGGAAGGGTTTTTTCTTCCTTGCCAACCTCCCACCGATTCCACCTGTTGGGCCAAGGGAGTTTTCCTCTGGCCATTCCCACAATTCAACCTTTGGCCAAGGAAGTTTTTCTTCCTGGCCATTCCAAAGGAATTTTCCACCCCCCTTTGGCAAGGAGTTTTCCTCCTTGCCATTCCCACAATTCACTTAGGGTAAGGGAGTTTTCCTCTGCCATTCCCACAAATTCACTCAAAGCAAGGGAGTTTTCCTCCGACCCATTCCCACAAATCTCTCCCTTAGTAATTTTGGGAGTTTTCCTCTGCCATTCCCACAATTCACGTCTAGTAAAGGGAGTTTTCCTCCACCATTCCCACAATTCTACTAGGGCAGGGTAGTTTCTCCCCACCATTCCCACAATTAATTCCAAGCAAGGGGTTTTCCTCCTGCCCCCATTCCCACAATTCTCCTAGTAAGGGAGTTTTTGTTCCCTCTTGCCATTCCCACAATTCTCTTAGTAAGAGTTTTCCCTCGGCCATTCCCTACAATTCCCGACCTGTAAGGGAGTTTTTCCTCCACCATTCCACAAATTTTTTTCTCTTTTGTTCCTCCTATAGAATAAGGAGTTTTCCTCTGCCAATTTTCCACCCAAAATTCCTCCTAATAAGGGAGTTTCCTGCCATTTCCCACAATTCGCTCAAGTAAGGGAGTTTTCTCGCCATTCCACCAAACAATTCAACTATTTAGTAAGGGAGTTTTTTCCTCAACCAATCCACAAATCCACCCTTAGGGAAAGGAGGGAGTTTTCCCCTCCAACCTATTCCCACAATTCTACTCCTATTCCCAAGGGTAGTTTTCCTCCACCCATTTTTTCCCACAATTATCCTCTAGTAAGGGAGTTTTCCTCTGCCATTCCCACAATTCTCTCCTTAGTAAGGGAGTTTTCCTCACCCATTCCACCAATTTTCCCTCTTTAGTAAGGGAGGGCCTTTCCTTCCACCCAATTCCCACATTCTCTAGTTTAAGGAGTTTTCTCTGCCATTTCCCCAATTCTCCTTAAGTAAGGGAGTTTTCCTACAACATCCCAACAATTTTCCTCTTACTTCGTTTAAGTGGGAGCCTTTCCCACAATTCACTCTAGTAAGGGAGTTTTTCCTCCGCCATTCCCACCAATTCTCTCTTAGTTAGAGTTTTCCTCACCATTCCCACAATTCTCTCTAGCAAGGGAGTTTTCCTCGCCATTCCCACATTCACCTCAGTAAGGATTTTCCTCCGCCATTCCACATATCTTTTCTAGAAGGGAGTTCCTCAGGGATTTTTCCCACAATTTTCCGTTCCCTACTCTAGCAAGGGAGTTTTCCTCCGCCATTCCCACAATTCACTCTAGTAAGGGAGTTTTCCTCCACCATTCCCACCATTCTCTCTAGTAAGGGTTTTGTTCCTCCGCCATTCCCACAATTCACTCAAGCAAGGACCTGTTTTGCCATCCCAATTCTCTCTAGCAAGGGAGTTTTCCTCCACCATTCCCACAATTCTCTCTAGCAAGGGAGTTTTCCTCCGCCATTCCCACAATTCACTCTAGCAAGGGAGTTTTCCTCCGCCATTCCCACAATTCACTCTAGCAAGGGAGTTTTCCTCTGCCATTCCCACAATTCTCTCTAGCAAGGGAGTTTTCCTCCGCCATTCCCACAATTCACTCAAGCAAGGGAGTTTTCCTCTGCCATTCCCACAATTCTCTAAGCAAGGGAGTTTTCCTCCGCCATTCCCACATTCATCAAGCATTTTCCTAGCCTTTTCCCACAATTCTCAAGCAAGGGAGTTTTCCTCCGCCATTCCCACAATTCTCTCTAGCAAGGGAGTTTTCCTCCGCCATTCCCACGATTCCCAGGAAGGGAGTTTTTCCTCCGCCATTCCCACAATTCACTCTAGCAAGGGAGTTTTCCTCCGCCATTCCCACAATTCACTCTAGCAAGGGAGTTTTCCTCCGCCATTCCCACAATTCACTCTAGCAAGGGAGTTTTCCTCCGCCATTCCCACAATTCATTCTAGCAAGGGAGTTTTCCTCCGCCATTCCCACAATTCATTCTAGCAAGGGAGTTTTCCTCCGCCATTCCCACAATTCATTCTAGCAAGGGAGTTTTCCTCCACCATTCCCACAATTCTCTCTAGCAAGGGAGTTTTCCTCCGCCATTCCCACAATTCATTCTAGCAAGGGAGTTTTCCTCCACCATTCCCACAATTCACTCTAGCAAGGGAGTTTTCCTCCGCCATTCCCACAATTCACTCAAGCAAGGGAGTTTTCCTCCGCCATTCCACAATTCTCTCTAGTCAGGGAGTTTTCCTCCGCCATTCCCACAATTCACTCAAGCAAGGGAGTTTTCCTCCGCCATTCCCACAATTCTCTCTAGCAAGGGAGTTTTCCTCTGCCATTCCCACAATTCACTCTAGCAAGGGAGTTTTCCTCCACCATTCCCACAATTCACTCTAGCAAGGGAGTTTTCCTCCGCCATTCCCACAATTCACTCTAGCAAGGGAGTTTTCCTCCACCATTCCCACAATTCTCTCTAGTAAGGGAGTTTTCCTCCACCATTCCCACAATTCACTCTAGCAAGGGAGTTTTCCTCTGCCATTCCCACAATTCTCTCTAGCAAGGGAGTTTTCCTCCACCATTCCCTCCCACAATTCTCTCTTGTTAGGGAGTTTTTCCTCTGCCATTCCCACAATTCAATTCCTCTATCAAGGGAGTTTTCCTCCGCCATTCCCACAATTCACTCTAGCAAGGGAGTTTTCCTCCGCCATTCCCACAATTCTCTCTAGCAAGGGAGTTTTCCTCCGCCATTCCCACAATTCTCTCTAGCAAGGGAGTTTCCTCTCCTATTCCCACCCACAATTCTCTCTAGCAAGGGAGTTTTCCTCTGCCATTCCCACAATTCTCTCTAGCAAGGGAGTTTTCCTCCACCATTCCCACAATTCACTCTAGCAAGGGAGTTTTCCTCTGCCATTCCCACAATTCTCTCTAGCAAGGGAGTTTTCCTCTGCCATTCCCACAATTCTCTCTAGCAAGGGAGTTTTCCTCTGCCATTCCCACAATTCACTTTAGCAAGGGAGTTTTCCTCTGCCATTCCACATTTCACAGCAATTAGTTTTCCCTCCGCCATTCCCACAATTCTCTCTAGCAAGGGAGTTTTCCTCTGCCATTCCCACAATTCTCTCTAGCAAGGGAGTTTTCCTCTGCCATTCCCACAATTCTCTCGGTATTGGGAGGGATTTTTCCCTCCGCCAGGGTTCCCACCAATTCCTCTCTAGCAAGGGAAGTTTTCTCCACCATTCCCACAATTCTCTCTAGCAAGGGATTTTCCTCCACCATTCCCAGGATTAACTTTGGCAAGGGAGTTTTCCTCTGCCATTCCCACAATTCTCTCTAGCAAGGGAGTTTTCCTCCGGCCATTCCTTCCACCCCTTCCCACAATTCTCTCTAGTAAGGGAGTTTTCCTCTGCCCATTCCCACAATTCTCTAGCAAGGGATCCTCCTTCGCAAGGGAGTTTTCCCCTCCGCCATTCCCCCAATTCTCTCTAGTAAGGGAGTTTTCCATCCGCCATTCCACAATTTCTCTCTAGGCAAGGGAGTTTTCCTCCACCATTCCCACAATTCTCTCTAGCAAGGGAGTTTTCCCTCCACATTCCCACAATTCTCTCTAGCAAGGGAGTTTTCCTCCTCCAATCCCCACAATTCTCTCTAGCAGGGAGTTTTCCTCTGCCATTCCCACAATTCTCTCTAGCATGGGAGTTTTCCTCATTCATTCCCACAATTCTCTCTGTAAGGGAAGTTTTTCCCTCTTCCATTCCCACAATTCCTCGCTAAGAAGGGAGTTTTGAGTTTTCCTCACCATGGCCATTTTTCCGCCATTCTCTCTAGTAGGGAGTTTTCCTCCACCATTCCCCACAATTCTCTCTAGTAAGGGAGTTTTCCTCCACCATCCACAATTCTCTCTAGCCTCTCCAAGCAAGGGATTTTTCCTCCGCCATTCCCACAATTCTCTTTAAGGGGAGTTTTCTCCGCCATTCCCAAAATTCCTCTAGTAAGAGTTTTCCTCAACCATCCCCACAATTCTTTTCCCCTTTCCCTTTCAGCCAAGGGAGTTCCCCCACCATTCCCACAATTTCCCTCTCTAGGCAAGGGAGTTTTCCTCTGCCATTCCCACAATTTCCTCTAGAAAGGGAGTTTCTCTCCCATTCCCACCAATTCCTCTAAAGAGGGATTTTCCTCCACCGTTCCCCACAATTTCCTCTAGTAAGGGAGTTTTCCTCTGCCATTCCCACATTCACTCTAGTAAGGGAGATTTCCTCCACCATTCCCACATTCCTTCAGTTAAGGGAAGTTTTCCTACCACCCATTCCCACCAATTCTTCTATGTTAAGGTGAGTTTTCCTCCCATTCCACAATCCCCTCAAGAAGGGAAGGTTCTCCCCATTTCCCCCAATTCTCTCTTAGTAAGAGTTTTCCTCTGCCATTCCCCCAAAAAACAATTCCTCTAGGAAGGAGTTTTCCTCTTCCATTCCCACGAATTCTCCTTCCCTTAGGGAAGGGAGGTTTCCTCCGCCATTCCCACAATTTCCTCTAAGAAGGGAAGGTTTTTCCTCACCCATTCCCACAATCTCTTGGATAAGTAAGGGAGTTTTCCTCTGCCATTCCACAACCCCAATTAAATACAGAACTAATTGCAAAAAACCCCAAAAAAACCCCAATTTCTCTCTAGTAAGGGAGTTTTTCCTCTGCCATTCCCACAATTAATCTGCAAGGGAGTTTCCTCCGCCATTCCCACAATTCCTCTAGAAGGGAGTTTTTCCTCCACCATTCCCACATTTCTCTCTAGTAAGGGAGTTTCCATTGCCTTTTATTCCCACAATCACTCAAGCGATTGGAGTTTTCCTCCACATTCCCACAATTCACTCTGGTAATGTAGTTTTCCTCTGCCATTCCCACATTTCACTCTAGTAAGGGAGATTTCCTCTGCCATTCCCACATTCTCTAGAAGGGGATTTTCCTCCGCCAATTCCCACATTACTCTTAGTAAGGGAGATTTCCTCCACCATTCCCACAATTCACTCTAGTAAGGGAGTTTTCCTCTGCCATTCCCACATTTCACTCTAGTAAGGGAGATTTCCTCCGCCATTCCCACATTTCACTCTAGTAAGGGAGATTTCCTCCACCATTCCCCAACAATTCTCTCTGTAAGGGAGTTTTCCTCCTCTGCCCATTCCCAAAAAATCTCTCTAGTTAAGGGAGTTTTGCCTCCACCATTCCCACAATTCTCTTCTAGTAAGGGAGCTTTTCCTCCACCATTCCCACATTTAAATTCTCTCTAGTAACCTCCACCATGCCCACAATTCTCTCTAGCAAGGTAGTTTTTCCTCCACCATTGCCCACAATTCTCTCTAGCAGGTAGTTTTCCTCCACCATTCCCACAATTCTCTAAGCAAGGTAGTTTTCCTCCACCATTCCCCACAATTCTTTATTAGTAAGGGGAGTTTTCCTCCACCATTCCCACAATTCACTCTAGTAAGGGAGATTTCCTCCACCATTCCCACAATTCACTCTAGTAAGGGAGTTTTCCTCCACCATTCCCACATTTCACTCTAGTAAGGGAGATTTCCTCCACCATTCCCACATTTCACTCTAGTAAGGAGTTTTTTTCCTCCACCATTCCCACAATTCTCTCTAGTAACCTCCACCATTCCCACATAATTCTCTCTGGCAAGGGAGTTTTCCTTTACCATTCCCACAATTCTCTCTGGCAAGGGAGTTTTCCTTTACCATTCCCACAATTCTCTCTGGCAAGGGAGTTTCCTCCCTCCACCATTCCCACAATTGTTCTAGTAAGGGGAGTTTTCCTCTGCCATTCCCACATTTCACTCTAGTAAGGGAGATTTCCTCTGCCATTCCCACATTTCACTCTAGTAAGGGAGATTTCCTCCGCCATTCCCACAATTCACTCTAGTAAGGGAGATTTCCTCCACCATTCCCACATTTCACTCTAGTAAGGGAGATTTCCTCCACCATTCCCAAATTCACTCTAGTAAGGGAGATTTCCTCCACCATTCCCACAATTCACTCTAGCAAGGGAGTTTTCCTCCGCCATTCCCACAGTTCACTCTAGTAAGGGAGATTTCCCTGCCATTCCCCATTCCTTCTCTAAGAAGGGTTTTTAACCCCATTCCCACAATTCACTCTAGTAAGGGAGATTTCCTCCACCATTCCCACAATTCACTCTAGTAAGGGAGATTTCCTCCACCATTCCCACAATTCATCAAGCAAGGGAGGTTTTCCTCTGCCATTCCTCAATTCTATCTAAGTGGGAGTTTCCTCCACTTCCCACAATTTCACTCTAGTAAGGGGAGTTTTCGTCCACCATTCCCACAATTCACTCAAGCAAGGGAGTTTTACCTCTCCGTTCCCACAATTCTCTCTGAAAGGGAGTTTTCCTCCGCCATTCCCACAATTCACTCTAGTAAGGGAGATTTCCTCCGCCATTCCCACATTTCACTCTAGTAAGGGAGATTTCCTCCACCATTCCCACAATTCACTCTAGTAAGGGAGATTTCCTCCACCATTCCCCGCAATTCTCTTAGTAAGGGAGTTTGTCCACCTTCCCACAATCACTCAAGCAAGGGAGTTTTCCTCTCCTTCCCTCAATTTCTCTAGTAAGGAGTTTTCCTCCGCCATTCCCCACAATTCCCTCTAGTAAGGGGTTTTTCCTCCACCATTCCACAATTCCTCTAGTAGGGGAGTTTTCTCACATTCCCACCTTCACTCAAGCAAGGGAGTTTTCCTCTGGCCAGTTCCCCACCAATTCAATCAAGTAAGGGGAGTTTCTCCTGCCATTCCCACAATTCTTCTAGTAAGGGAGTTTTTCCTCCACCATTCCCACAATTCACTCCTAGTAAGGGAGTTTTCCACCATCCCACAATTCAATCAAGTAAGGGAGTTTTCCTCCCACCATTCCCCAATTCACTCTAGTAAGGGAGTTTTCTCCACCATTCCCACAATTCACTCTAGTAAGGAGTTTTCCTCCCACCATACCCGACATTCACTCAAGCAAGGGAGTTTTTCCTCTGCCATTTCCCACAATTCTCTCTAGTAAGGGAGTTTTTCCTCTGCCATTCCCACAATTCTCTCTAGTAAGGGAGTTTTTCTCCACCTTCCAAATTCACTCTAGTAAGGGAGTTTTCCTCCACCATTCCCACATTCACTCTAGTAAGGGTTTTTTTTCCCACCATTCCTCCCAAGGGATTTTACTCTAGTGGGTTGGGTTTTCCTCCACCATTCCCAAATTCCACTCTAGAAGGGAGTTTTTTTCCCTCCACCATTCCCAACAATTCTCTAGTAAGGGAGGTTTCTCCACCAATTCCCAACAATTCACTCAAGCAAGGGATTTTCCTCTGCCAATTCCCCAATTCCTCCTCTAGTAAGGGAGTTTTCCTCATTCCACCCACAAATTCATCTAGGAAGGGAGTTTTTTCTCCACCATTCCCACAATTATTCCACCCCCCCCCTTTTCTAAGTAAAGGGAGTTTTCTCCACCATTCCCACAGTTCACTCTAGTAAGGGAGATTTCCTCCACCATTCCCACAGTTCACTCTAGTAAGGGAGTTTTCCTCCGCCATTCCCACAATTCACTCTAGCAAGGGAGTTTTCCTCCGCCATTCCCACAATTCACTCTAGAGGGCGTTTTCTCCACCATTTCCCACAATTCACTCTAGAAGGGGAGTTTTTCCAAACCACCATTCCCAACCAATTGGGCACTCTAATAAGGGAGTTTTCCTCCACCATTCCCACAATTTCTCTCTAGTCAGGGAGTTTTCCTCTGTTCCCTTCCCTTCTTCTCCTAGTAAGGGAAGTTTTCCTCTGCCATTCCCCACAATTCACCTCTAGGGAAGGTGTTTTCCTCCAACCATTCCCACAATTCACTCTATTAAGGGGTTTTTCCTCTGCCATTCCCACCAATTCTCTCTATAAGGGAGTTTTCCTCCCACCATTACCCCAATTCATCTTAGCTAGCAAGTTTTTCTCTGGCTTCCCAGGATTCCTTTGGCAAGGGAGTTTTCCTCCGCCATTCCAATGATTCACTTTGGCAAGGGTGTTTTTTTCTGCCATTCCCAGGATTCACTTTGGCAAGGGAGTTTTTCACTCCACCATTCCCAGGATTCACTTTGGCAAGGGAGTTTTTCACTCCACCATTCCCAGGATTCACTTTGGCAAGGGAGTTTTTCTCCGTCATTCACGGGATTAATTTAGCCTACATTTTTTCAAAACGATATCTATACCTAATATGGAGTTACATTTAACCACTCGACCTAAAAATAATATCGGTAATTTTGCTCAAGATATATCGTCGATTGAGTGTATAAAAGATAAGGATTCAGTACACTATACACATACATACATACATATAGGTCCCAGTGATGTGACATACATTTCATTTATATTTCAGTGTATGTGATATCCATTCATTTACTGTTTGTTTATATATATTATATATAAGATTATATTATATATATATATATATATATATATATATTATATATATAATTATAATATCCTTACAGCTTTCTGGCGAGAATACAAGTGAACTTGCGAAGCGTGGGCAAAGGGATCGCAGATTTTATCGGAACTACACTGAGAGCTTGCATACAACTTCTCAAGGGGTAATATGCCAGAGCGTGCAAGCAATTAAAGATCAAAGAAGTGTTGGGAATTAAAGGCCAACATGCAAAGGCAAACAGTTCGTCAGACTAATGAAGAAAAAATTAACTTGCAGAAGAGACTGACGTTTAGCTTGAGATATACAGCATTTCGCTAGGAATGATGTATTGTGCATTTTGAAACTATATCCTAATGGTAAAATATTTACTGCACCACAAACTTTGAAGCCTTAACAATATTGATTAATTACTTAAGGGACCTCTACGTTGCAAAGCACGAAACGTTACAGAAAATAAGAATACTTTAATGAATCTATATAAATGTGTGTTTGTGTTTGTGTGGTGTGTGTGTGTGTGTGTGTGTGTGTGTGTGTGTGTGTGTGTTGGGGTCACGAAATTCCCTGTCCCTTTGAAAGTTAAAACACCTATGAATATTCGGGAATAAAGGGAATCAACTGATTTTTGAAGGAAATTACAGAAATGAAATGTCTAAATTATTAGAAAAAATATAAAATTAAACAAAATCAAGATATTTAACAGGAGCACGCAAAAGATAAAATGATTAGGATCCCCTAGTTACGATTCCGAGACTACCTCTTGAAGAATAAATATAAAAGTTCATGAAAATTCTCTCTCTCTCTCTCTCTCTCTCCTCTCTCTCTCTCTCTCAATTAAGTAAATATTCCATCTACTCATCACGCTACCGGCATCGACTCTTAAAAACATAGCACGACCGAATACTCAAAATTCATATTGAGAGCTGCGTTCAAACTACTACTAGAAACATTTCAAACGAAATGAAACGGCAAACCGAAGAATTCATATCACTTGAGACAAAAATAACCTCTTAGCCTCTATCCTTCCGGGTAACGTATTCCTCAATCACTGATATATACCCTTCATTCTTCACCCGGTCCATCATCTTTCATATTAGCTTCTCTTCAATTTGAGTCCATCACTGACTTTTAATGACCTCTTCCATCTTTCCATTCTCGGGCCAACCAATCAGACCAGGAGCTATGACTTGTTCGTTGTTTTCGGGCGCTATTATCGCCAAAAATACCATTCATCTTCGACTCCAGAAGGCCCAGATTAATGACCGACTCCCACAGGAAAACCCCCGAGTCATTTTTAAATGTTAAGATTTGATGGAAGTGACTCGGTTTTCAAACCAGGGTTTTAAAACAAAGCTCTCATTAGATGAAATTGGGAAAACTTTGAAAATGACACACACACAACGCGGTAGCAAGCAAGCAACCAGGCCCCCCCCCCCCTCCCCCACTTAGTTTTGCAAATCATGTCGCATCAAAATGTCAATTTCGGCTCATGGTGGCATGTGTCTGCTATCGACTTTTCCAGTGTCTCTGTAACTTGAACGTAATCAAATGGCATTTTATTACTTCATTTGCTCGCAGAAAGTATCCCAACGGTTAAATGCAGAGCAAAAGTGACGGAAGGCAACGTTCGTTAGCATTCAGAGGCAAAATGAAATACGAAATCATGATGAATGCAACAGAAAGACTCCCCTCAGGGTACACTCTCACAGAATGTGCCTCTTATTTTCTCGACTTCATAGCCTGCCTTGAGGTGTAAATTTACACAGCAAAATAGTGAACAATAGCTAGTAAGAATATGATCACGATATAAATTCCATTATCTACAGATCTTACATTCTACTGATCTCGGTTTACTTCCTCCAATGACTTATCTGTATTCAGAATCCCATTTCATTTATTTATGTAACGATCCTACGAAATCATCTTTTGTTTTGTTTGGCTAAAATATTCCTTTCCTGCCAATCGCTTATTAACCACCTCTCCCCCCCCCCCTCTCTCTCTCTCTCTCTCTCTCTCTCTCTCTCTCTCTCTCTCTCTCTCTCTCTCTATCTGCATATATCATATCCCGACGTATTCCAGGTGGCTACACAAGATCAATGCAACCTTAATTTGAACCCACCCTCTCTCTCTCTCTCTCTCTCTCTCTCTCTCTCTCTCTCTCTCTCTCTCTCTCTCTCTCTCAATTAACACCTTGAGTTTCAGAGAACGCCAATAAAAAGCATTAACTACAAAGGGACAAACGCCTTCAGAACCTCCACCCAGTTCCAGCCCCCAGCCCAAAGGACTTTGTTCTTTAGTCTTTCCGCCCTGTTTAACATCACAAAGTTCAAACAGCCAAAGGTTGAGATACACGAACAAAGATGACAACTGTAGTGAGAGAGGCCCTTTCTCATTTATAGCAGTGGCTGCGAAGTGCTCTTTGTGAGCATGGGTTTTTTAGAATTCCTAAGAATACGCGAGTGTGAACCCTCCATAACACTGACTGAGGTGTGAGTGTGAAATCTCTGTGAGACTGGTTGGATTAAGAGAGACATTCCGATATGACTGGATGGAAAAAAGTATGATGTTTCTTATGACTGGGTCTAGCAAGCTGTTTGAGATCTCGAGACGGATGCCTGGATTAGGAAATCTATAGACCTAACTGGTTGACGCGTGCCATCTCGTTATTTCTGGCTAAGGATACAGAAGGTGTAGTGTAGAACCTCTCTAAGTTTGGCTACATCAGTTATGAAACCGCAATGTAACTGGTTGTAGTGAGCGAGATAACTGATTGGCTCGAGTTAGTGTGAAACCTTGACATGACTGGCTGGAGCAAGTATGATGTTTCTTATGACTGGGTCTAGCAAGCTGTTTGAGATCTCTAGACCTAATTGGTTGACGTTTGAGATCTCGAGACGGATGCCTGGATTAGGAAATCATAGAACCTAATTGGTTGACGCGTGCCATCTCGTTATTTCTGGCTAAGGATACAAAAGGTGTACAACCTCTCTATGGTTGGCTACATCAGTTATGAAACCGCAATGTAACTGGTTGTAGTGAGTGAGATAACTGATTGGCTCGAGTTAGTGTGAAACCTTGACATGACTGGCTGGAGCAAGTGTGAATCCTGACATCGGGAAAGGCATACGTGTAAGAGGATAGAAATCGATCGTTGAAGAGCACCGCCGGGAGACAGCCGAGTGATTCCAGTCGAGCACAAATGCGAGAGGCACAGGGATGCAGGATAAAGAAGAGACAGTCACACAAAAGAGGGAATTTGCAGTCAAGAATAACAAGTTGAATAAAAATGAAAGGCATAACAGACGAAGCAAACTTGGCGATTCTTACGACCTAAAGGTGCGAAAACAATGATACGGACAGACAGATACAATGAGTGACAAGCTTTTAAATGACTAAAATGCTGACTCGCAACTTTATATTGGAACTCCCTAGCAAAATGTAACATCTCTTTCGTTTACTTAACAATCACAAGTTCTTAGGAACTTCTAGGAAACAAAATAACAAGGCAGCCATGTCGACACCCAATCCCAGAAAGGCACTGAGAATGATATGGCCAACGTTTTTCTCTAACCCTGCTATCAACGCGTACTTCCGTCCTAAAGAGTGTTTTTTTATGCTTTTCTTCGAAGATTCATTCGACAACCGCACGCCTGGCGTTGCGTGAATGTGGCTACCGACAGGAATCCTTAATCCTTATAATAAAGCCAGTAAGTGCTAGGTCTAGCGTAGTCAGTCAATACAAATAGTTACAGACGGCACATTTGTGAGACGCAAACTACAAAATACCGAAAATGCCTTATTCATGAAGAATGTTCTAATGATATTGACCGTCAACATAACCTCAAGTAACAACACATGCGATAAACACTTTTGGGTCACCTTAGCTTCTTAGCTCACTGGAATTTCGAACTCAGAAACTACCCAAGCGAAAAGGCTGCAGTGGCAACCTGATACACCGATTCTTCCACAAATCAATAAATAAATGTAAATCAAGCATTATCAAGCATCATTTACAATTATGAAATATACTTCTGATAACAATCAAACGCATAATTGCTTGACAACTGCTCGTTACGAAATACACGGACCCATTACATCAAAAATAAAGATATTCATTTATACTACTGTAGCTGGGAAGACAACTTTTACTGCGATAGAAGAGTAGCACGCAAGGCAGGTTACCCTCCAAACAAAGAGAGCGTCCTTTCTTTGTAGCGGAACTGGATCAGTTGTTTGTGTTAGCCGCTTCACCTATCTGATGATCAAACAATCGGTGCTGTTCGATATGCACGGTAGTTCTTCTCTCATATCGCTGCCAAACAATACAAACTAAGAGCCCGAGGCCTCTATCCTTCTGACGTCGCTCTCTGGATTGAGTAAGCGACGTATATCAAGCATAAAAAGTCCATTAAACACTCTGGTTTAAAGCTAAGGACTATATTTCGGTTGACTGACTACCACCCTTATCAAGTAGTCCACCAAAATATAGTCCTTAGATTTAAACCAGTGTTTTAATGGGATTTTTGTACTTGAGACGTATACTGTTTTAACAGAATTTATTTACAATATATGAATAACTTGATCACGAAATATATAAAAGGTAATGCCACGGAGGAAAATAAAGAAATAAAAAAACGAGAACTGCCGAGATCTTTCGGTCTTAACGACCCTTAACTTAAGGCAAGACTTGCCTTAAGTAAAGGGTTGTTAAGACCGAAAGATCTCCACAATTCTCATTTTTACATCTTCCTCCATGGCATTATCTTTATGTATGTATATTTATATATATTATATATATACATGTATATATACCACATATATATCATATATAAAACGGTTAAGGAGCCGGAAGTAAAAAAAATCTATCAGTTTCATCATAATCCAACCGTTAAAAAAAAAAAAAAATCTCATGCCTGCTCCTTCTCCCTTTTCCAGCCACACAATCAACCGCGGCTACAAAGGCAATAAAGGCAACATATCGAACGCGTACGGTTGCCGCCCATGTAAACCTTTTAGACATGGCGTATTGTCACGAAACGTCACCACCACCATTCCCGGGCTTTAATTTCATCCTTTCTCCACTATTGATGAAAAAGCCCCTTAGGCACCAAACCTCGCAGCGCCCACCTACAAGAGAGCTTCCGTCAGAATGCGAAATTAGCCGAGGTCTGGTGGGAGCGTCTCGTTACTGTATTATTCCGGCAAAAGCTTCCCGTTTTCTACGAAGCAAGCGTCACGAAATCGGCAAAGAAAAAGGGCATTCATAATGATGCACATTTATTAACGACGAACTTACATAAACCTTTTATAGATTTTATGTGCACAAAAACAAGTGGAAACCAACCATTTCAATATTCATGACAATCATCTTAACGTAACTCTTTAATTAACTTTGTGGGTAGATTCATCGGAATGGAATGGAATATAGAACTTTGGCCAAAGGCCAAGCGCTTGGACCTAAGAGGTCATTGAACATTGAAAGGGAAATTGAAAGTGAAAGGTTTTTAAAGGTGAGCCAGGAGGTAAACCTCGCAGTTGCACTATGAAACAATTGTTAGGAGAGGGTGGAAAGTACGATATATAGCACAAAGGGGATATGAACGTTGGTACAGTATAAGAAATGAAAAGGGTTGCAGCAAGAGGCCGAAGGAACGCTGCAAAGAACCCTAAATAATGCCTACAGTGCACCACATGAAGTGCACTGAAGGCACTACCCCACTACGGGCAGATTCAATGGTAAAATAGCTCTTCGTGAAAATTCGAGTGAATGGAGCTCTGCGTTGCAACTCATGCACGAGAAAAGTCAACCCCGAACTCTATTTCCCATTACAATTATAATCGAAGCACATCTGGCCAGTATCCTTTCATCAAGTATTCACCATTCCCCCTTTTCAGATAGGCCTACCACTTCCCTTCTTGCTCTCTCGGTAGAAGTATCCTTAATTGGCATCGTAATCACTCATCTTTAATTCAGGAACGAAACTCTACAGGGGTAGAACCATCTCCCTCATCGCTCTATTTCCGATAAGCAAAACAAATATACTTTAAATGTGAACTGAGGCCATTCTTAGCTTCGGCTTCACAACAAAAAATCCACCGTCCATTAAAGAAATGACAAAAAATCCTTTAACTTAGGCCTGTTCGTTTTTTCCTTTGGAGAAGGTAGCTCAAAAGAGTATACAGCATATTATAGTGGATGAGGTTGTAGTCCCAAGCCCGTGTTCTTACCAACCAAGGGACAGTTATGGCCAAACCCATTTAAAATAGAGTCGATTATCTAGAGGAAAACTAAAGGAACCAATAACGGTGTTTTGGATTCTCTCTCAGAATATCAGATCTGCTTCTAAACCTGCCAAAGAACGCGAGGTTTCGAAAGGAAGTAGGTTTCAAATTTTAGCTTTTGGTAAATGGCAAAATACTTAGTGAAATCGAAACACTCTCCTTCTCTTTCTGTGTGTGTGTGTGTGTGAAATCGCCAAGAAAAAACACGTGTGTTCAGCAGCTTTTGAAAGACCAAGCACCCACACAATGTCCAAAGACTAAGAACTGGAGGGCTTTAGAGTCAATCGTATCGAGACAAGACAGAATAAACCGTCACAAATACGAGAGCCAAATCCCATACACAGATTCACGTTCATTTCTAAATAAAGTTATAAGTTGCCTCGCAGAGAATATACAGCTATCTGACCAAACTCGAGATATGTATACAAAAATTTACAAATATAAAACATTATAAGGCCATCCAGAAAAAGAGACAGAAGCAGAATTGAAATTTCCTTTGGAATTATGTAAAAAACGATATTTCTTTTCGGAGATGCTACACCAGTGATCAATGCGGCTAAATAATTATTATACGTCCGACTCAGAACGAACTTCATTCAGGAGAGGTTAAAAAACAGAAAGACGACCTTGTTCGTTTGTATGGTGCTTTTACGTTGCAGGGAACCAGTGGTTATTCAGCAACGGGACCAACGGCTTTACGTGACTTGCGAACCACGTCGAGAGTGAACTTCTACCACCAAAAATACACATATCTAACCCTTCAATGGAATGCCCGAGAATTGAACCCGCGGCCACCGAGGTGGCAGGCCAACATCATACCGACCACTCCACTGAGTCGCTAGAAAGACGGCCTTGTACGAGTGGAACCATCAAATGGAGAGGTTGCAACATTAAAGGGTTGTTAGGAATAACTTGGCTTGAAGGAAGAACGAAAGCAGGTGAAAGCCTGTTTACTTAAAGGTGTGTCTGAACGCTGATCGCTCAGTCAATGCAGAAACATTTACTGGAACAAAGCCAAAGTTCGAGAGTCTGGCTAAGAGAAACCTTTCCCAGGAAGTGTCTCAAAACAATTTTGAGGAAAGAAAATATCAGAGAGGACAATCGGCTCCTTCCTTTATACTGCCAATAGACTGCCGTGCTTTACACATAATGCACGGCCATTATATTATGAAATTTAACTGTCACACGAGACACCTAGACCAAAAATAAACTTGATTAACAAACCTCTAAGACCTTAAAATTCATTATAACTTTACAGAAAAAGTGAAGACCATAAAATTAGGCACCGAGACCATAATACAATTTATACTTCCCAGATACGCTGAACTTGTGTTGTATAAAGCTTTAAAGACTTCAGTCTGGGCCACCTCATCATTTTAAGCGCACCACATGTATTAAAACTTCATAATATGTTTTAAGAGTGAATGGCCGTAGCCAACCTGGTCGGGTGCCCTGCCCGATTTTGCCATTTTGTGGCGTTGAATGATTGCTGGGTATTAGTCTATCCTGCGGGACCCTGGGCATAGTGACATACTACCCATTTCACTCTTTTTAGTTTATCAATAAATATGTCGACCATTGATCCTAGATCGTTATTGCCTCAATCGAAAAACCTTCCTTCTGAGCCTATTACTCAATGACGAAGTCGAGTAGTCACTCGATCAGCAACGAACTGATGGAAGCAATTTCATGACAAAATAAAAATGCCGACTTTATCCTTTAGGGTCTTAATCACGAAAACGGCATAATTAACAGTCAACTGTGTCTGTTACCTTCCTGTAGTAGTCCTGTCATTCTGTAATTACACACGCACAAAATCGCCATCGGCACAGTATACTGCACAGGTCTTTTCTCACCTAACTTTTGAGTTCTAAGCCACCTTGATATCAATAAGCAGCCGTCTATACCATTCGCAATAGAAAAGCAGATTATCATCATATCTGGGAGCCAGCTTCCTTCTGGCTCTTTAAACATGTAGTTTAACTTTTAAATCTTCGTTTACATGGGATTGCAACCCACCACGCTCTCCCCCCCCCCCCCCCCTTCAAAAAAAAAAAAAAAAAAAAAATCTGCTTTCCTCAAGCCTTGCAGTGCCCATTATGTCTGTCAATATATCATTCGGGTCTTTAAAGTAGTGTTGCAGTTTTCCTTTACATTAGTGATTTTACACATTACATACAACAAACATAGATACATTTTTATCATTCACACACACATACACACACACACAGGGAGTGGCTCCTAAAGATGAACTCTCTTTGATTTTCTGCAAAGTATTCCGGGATAAGATTGCTAACACCATCATGACCTTCTCCACCCTGGTTGCTTCCCGCCAACACAGCTAACTAATACACATGTTAGGTCAACCAGGACACAACGGAATCTAATGGAATATACTTAAATCCCTCTACCTCGCCTACGAGTTTTTCGCAGGAATACCATGATCATTAGAACAGGATACACACACACACACACACACACATATATATATATATATATATATATATATATATATATATATATGTATATATGTATGTATGTATGTATGTATACAGAGAGAGAGAGAGAGAGAGAGAGAGAGAGAGAGAGAGGCTCATTATCTCTTTACGCACCTAGGACCTACACAGAGGGCTCATCAGCAGCATGTCAAACCCCTATACGCAATGCTTTATTTACTTGCATTAGTGACCACAAAAAACATCTTCGCGTAATGTTTAGTACGTTTTAACCCAAGTATATCAATCACCTGGTGAAACTGCCTTTTGTATTGTAAGCTATTAATATGGTGCGATTTTTCGCCTAATGGTTCTTTTGTTTACGAACGCTTTTTTGAGAAACGGGGTCGTTGAGGGCAAACGTTCTCTTGATTTTTTTTTTGTCTTTGAAAATGCACATTGACGTACTCCAGAACTGCAGACGTGCCTTACAGAATTTTCCTTTGGAAAACTGCGGTCAGGAGAGGCATGTCCAAACAGGTGTTCGTGACAACGACCGCAGGCTCTGAATGGTGGTCTTTTGCAGCAGTGAACTTGGACCCCCAACCAAGCTTATTCATTTTCGGTCTTTCATATTTCCAGCTCTCCATTCATTCATTATTGATCTTGATGATAACTTATCTCGATAGATTTATTTCTCTTAAACAAGCTTCTCTCTCTCTAGCACATACTCGGAACATAAAATCGTGTCTGATGTGTGCGGGGTTCATATTTCAGCAAAATCTTCATGTAAAAACTTAAGTCATGTTACTCTTCATTAGACCTGTGCGGTAATGAGAGCTCATGGCCTGCACGACTAATTTAATACTAATATTAAAACATTTCATTCATCTACATTTCATTCACTAAGTATTATAACATCAGTTGCAT
The DNA here is from genome assembly GCF_015104395.2 of Macrobrachium nipponense. Classification (NCBI taxonomy): domain Eukaryota; kingdom Metazoa; phylum Arthropoda; class Malacostraca; order Decapoda; family Palaemonidae; genus Macrobrachium; species Macrobrachium nipponense. The sequence continues at coordinate 114,702,849 of NC_061109.1, forward strand.
TTCAGATCCACCTGACATGGCATAATGGAACTCCGTAATCTCAAAGGGCACTCATCGACTTACCTTCCCAAAAACTTCGCCACTCGTTCTTATGAGAAGAAATGTCACAGCAAAAGTACGTATTATTGTTTTATCTTCGAAATGAGTTGAACTTATGCTATTACAGCCTTAGCATATAAGTTGAAACAATAAATTCACTTTAACAAACTTTGCATCATTTTTGACGACATTTTCACTGAAAATGGTAACATCAGCAGATTATACAGAAAAATTGCGAGGATGTTTCATCCACTAATTATCTGTGTATTCAAGTTTGTCCCTTTAACTAGTCAATGCACCGTCCACGCGCAGCGATCGAGCACCACACCCAAACACTGTTGTCAAACCACTGAGGCATCCACAAGTTGGAATGGCATCGCAATTCCAGAATTTAGTGCACATGCGCAATCCTGGAATATGTGTGCCAAGTCTCTATATCAAATCCAAAGCTTTCTTTTAATCAAATCATTTTGACAAGAAACAACCCTTAGAAATGTTCTCAAATGCTCCTTTACTATCGTACAAAACTGAACGAGCCAGGAAAATGAGTAAAATCGATAGAAGCATTCCGGAAACAAAAGCGTGGCAATGCTGTCATTCCCGCCATCTTTATTGATTTGGGCGGGAAGAGCGCGTAAGTTGGGTTGCTTGAATCAACAACAAAAATGAAGATGCCTCTCATCTAAGCTTTAAAATTACGTTAAGGGTCTGTAAAACGTACGTGTGTTTCCCCTTTTTTTCACTTTTCTTTATCAAGGCGTTTAAAAAATTGATAAAAGTTACCTCTGAAAGCTTCGTGATAAAAAAAAAAAAACAAATTCCGACAAAGGAAACGTCTTTCGTAGGTATCGTTCTCAGCACTTGGCGTATAAAGTTCTGGAGAAACACTGGGAGGAAAGACACTTGGCGTATTCTCCAGTAGTACGGCTGGAAGAAGGTTTGTTCATTCATAATCCCACCGACGTCTAAGAAGCCGATTTTTATACTTACGACTTTTAGATTGAAACTCTTTCTAAATGAAAGTATAATTTGTCGTCTTTTTACAGGTCAATTTTAAAGCTTAGAATATTCTAAACATTTTCCCTGAAATCAAGAAAATTGACAGACAAAATTCTTCTTGCTCTTATGGTAATATATATATATATATATATATATATATATATATATATATATATATATATATATATATATATATATATATATTACCATTAAGAGCAAGAAGAATTTTGTCTGTCAATTTTCTTGATTTCAGGGAAAAATTTTTAGAATATATATATATATGTAATATATATATATATATAATATGACAGATAGATAGATAGATAGATAGCTAGATAGATAGATAAGCGAATACCACAGGAAAATGATAGGCAGAAATCCAAGCGCTTTCGTCTTTCCTAAGGCATTGTCAAAGAACAATGTCTTAGTAAAGACGAAAGCGCTTGGATTTCTGCCTATCATTTTCCTGTGGTATTTCCTTATTTAATTAAGTCACGTGCCTCTTGTGGAGGGAGTGGAAAACAGACGTAAATCGACAAAAAAACTGCAAACTACCATTATTATTACCATCACAGCACCGCAACATAAAGCAATCCCACAAATGGAAAAAGTAAGAGCATCTGTTACTGGAAAGGCAATAGACTAACACTACCAACGAAATCAAAATCTAAGAAAGAGGAGTTAAGTGACAATTCAGAGCTGAGTTTTGGTACGTACTATAATATCCCAAATGAGCAAACAGGTTATCCGTCGACGAAAACGAAATTTCACCTCTCTGGTGTGTGCGCGCGCGTGTGCGATTTCTCTCTCTCTCTCTCTCTCTCTCACATCAATCTGGAAACATTTAATTAATCTGCTTCGTTCGTCATTTACATGAATCACAACTCCGACGAACGCTCGTTAGGGGTTACTAGAAACAAACTCCCCAAAATCGTCGATGTGTGGTAATGGCCTTAAAACGTTTCACAGCCATCCCCACCGTTATTATCACTTCCGTCACATTTCCTCTCTGCCTTCTATAGTATTTCATTAGCAGAGAACTCACACATAGGCTCTTAGGCTTCCCCTCCTCTCCCCCCCTCCCTTCCTAATGCATATGCATACAGCGCTCGGGTTACTCCCTCTGTTGTTGGATCAGTTTGGGATCCAAAAACTTTATCATTATCCGCCAACGCGCTGCGCTTGCTTGGTTGCTTGCTTGCTTGCCCTTCTGCTTTACTTGTGAACTCCATAGGTATGGTACCTTGATGTTATATACTATATCCAACCCTTACACGGTGATGTAATCAAATCTGTCTCTCACGGACATATTTCTTTATTATTATTATTATTATTATTATTATTATTATTATTATTATTATTATTATTATTATTATACCCACTAACTTACGGTAGTTAGGGAGTTTTAGCAGATGCTAAAACAAAACGTTCCCGTACAAAGTAAAATTTCAAATAGGAAAAAAAAATATGTAGGTTAATACTGATATCATTAATACCTTACCATAATTATTTCGAAGGAGAGGACAGCAAAAAGTATATAGGTTTTTCTTGCCGTGAAAGAAAACAACGAGTATTTGCATATCTAATGGAAAATGTTATACCTGTCACATAATGAAATGTGGGGAGGTTTACAGGCTTATTTAGGCAGATGAAGATTATAATTACCTGGATCTGGTCTCAACATCTTGATTTAACTGGAACCATGTTTATCATCAGAGATATTTCATTAGCTTATATTCTATCATTATTACTACCATTATAACTTTTTTTATGTATACTGAACCCAATCATCCTGGATGAGGATTCGCGATACCATGTCAGTGTAGAAGTTCCAAAACATCATAATTAGCACATTTAAATCTGCATTTTGGCACAAAGTCAAACTGTTGCCCGTATAGCAATTTTCTGCCAGATCATACAAACAATATTCCACTAATTATTATATTAAATTTTGCAGTATGACGTTCAAAACTCCAGTATTGGGGCTACGTACTTTATCATCACCTAAAGTCCAACCATACAAAGGCTTCTCTAACAAGACCCAAAATATGTGGCTCAAGGCATATATAAATAAGCCTTAAGATGCAATATCCTCTTAGGACAAATCCCCATGAATGAAGTAAGAGGTAAAAGCAATCCTTCGCAACAGTATGAGTAAAAGCATGAAACTATCGTAAGTCTCTAGTAACAGAGACTATACTCCGTTTTTTTTTTCCATCTGTCCACCAGCGGGAGGTGTTCGCGTATGGTAACACTGCGTCCCGGGCTTTAGATAGTTACATTCAGCTTACGTTCAACAATAATAATAACCTTATTTCGAATATCAATGGTGTAATTCGCATACTGTAAATTATTAAAACACTTTTCAGTTGCAAATGTACACCCAGATATCCTTTTATTTACCTAAAACTTACACATAGCGTAACTATTTAAAGCCCGGGACGCAGTGTTACCATGCGAAAACACCAGAGGAAAAAAAACAGAGTATAGTTTACAAAATACCAAATCTGAATGTTGGGTAAACAAAGATTAATACGAAACTTTTCAGATCACAAACAAAATAACAAAGATCGCCAGCGTGTGTTCCCGCTTCTTGTGCAGCCCTAGGCTTATGAAAGAAAACTGGTCCACGAATGAGATAGTACATTACAGGTCGTGTCAAATCCGAAATAACCTTTTACGTAGGGACTGACATTCCCAGTGCTATCATCGGGAAAGGATTGCGAACCATGTATCAGATAATGCTTCATCTCGTATTTCTCTTCCCTCTTCAAATTCCTGCGAGTTTTTAATAGTCCTACGTTCTATGACGGAACTAGAGAAAGGAAGAATAAATGCTCTAGACCTAGCTCATAACTGAATCAAAAGCAGAAAAGTGAAAGGTAACCAACAGGAAGAAAATGGGTAATTCATCGAACCAAATTTTCTTGTAGGTTTCGGTACAACTAAAAGCAAACCTGCTCTGTCAGTGTAAATGACGTGGATATTTCTAATCGTTTACGTTGGCACAAAGAGAGAGAGAGAGAGAGAGAGAGAGAGAGAGCGAGCAAACTATTTGAGCACTGAAGGGATAACATACTTATAAAAATTTACTGCCCTATCAAAGAAAGACCTTGCTATATTCAGCTGATGCCGGAGAAATAGTTTACCCAACCGCAATACAGTAACAGTGGAAAGCTACATTATTTCTGTTATCACCAATGGACTTGTTGCAAGCAGTGACCATTCATCACAAATCGATATACAGTATCAATAAGTGTAAGGTATATGGTTCGTTGACCTGTTCATTAAGCCCAAAAACCAATTTGAATTTTTTTTTTTAGGGGGGTGTGTGGGGATTAGGCTGGCTGTACTGCAACGCTACAACTTTTTTGCTGATCTTTGATAGAACCGAACCCTGCCGTAACTTGCATATAAGGTGAAGACTCGTGATAGACTAAATTTATCACGGGGAAAAATATTGTACTCATTAAAATTTTGTTATAACATGAAACCAGGAAGACAGCACTGCAGTCTTCAACTCTAAAGGGCAAAGGTATAAATTAGTACTAGGAAAGAGTAATGAAATACAAAGACAAGGGTGTTACTTGGACAAGTGAGTGAGCAATGCACTCCTAGGACAAGTCTGTATCTATGTAATACCAGGTCGAAAATTCCAAGGAAGGACAAGTCTGTATCTATGTAATACCAGGTCGAAAATTCCAAGGAGAGACAAGTCAGTATCTATGTAATACCAGGTCGAGAATTCCAAGGAGAGACAAGTCTATCTATGTAATACCAGGTCGAGAATTCCAAGAGAGAGAAGTCTGTATCTATGTAATACCAGGTCGAGAATCCCAAGGAGAGACAAGTCTGTATCTATGTAATACCAGGTCGAGAATTCCAAGGAGAGAGCATTTGTCTTTGGAACAAGGGTGTCGATCGGTAGAAGGGAGAGTACCTTGCCGTCCTTAGAACAAGGTTGACACTATACTTTTTTTCCGGCGGAAATGTGCTTAAAAGTGGGCAGTATACCTTGACGATGATTGGTTGAATGTAACATGTTCGAATGACGTTAAATTTCATATAAGCTCTTGATTATCCGGATGCAAGCTGCATTTTTATCTTAAACATGCGTTATGTTTGTTAATAATGCTATCAACTTGAGAAAATGTGTGTGTGTGTAAAAGCATCTCTTTATGTATGTGTGTGTTTTTCGATGATATGGCAGAGCACGGCAACTTAGGCCTAGCATGTTTCCAAAGCTAAAACATTTTTTTTTTTTCATAATTTATATATATATATATATATATATATATATATATATATATATATATATATCTATAGTGTGTGTGTGTGTGTGTGTGTGTGTTGAAGTTAACATTAGTATTGCAGAAATTGGGGGACAGCAGGTTCCCAGTCCACCCATGTGAAAGCGCCTGGAGAGATATCACACCTTTATCTCTCGGAGAGTGAAAAAAGGGAGGATGTTAGGGAAACAGGAAAAATATTAGGTGACGAATGGAAATATGTGGGAAACAACCGTAAAATATCACAGTGGCCTGAAAAAATATTGGACATAATTGGGTTAACTAGACCGATAGTGGCTGTTACGTTTTATTAAATGCCCTAACCGAAAGGTTTCAAATGTAATTTTCATTAATTTTAAGATTTGAATAGTACCTGATCTTTGGAAAATGTTGATAACTACAAGTTTCTTCTAATATGCGGTGTTTTGATCGAATCTGCGTATTTTGAAAACGTTGACTTCGGCAACCCCGCTATTCAATTTTGGACTTGGGAATATATTTGTTCGTGGGTTATTCAATGAGCTTTCATCCAATGAGCTTTCACCCACTTTAACGTGCATTTTCGCTAGAATAAAAAAATTTAAAAACTTATGGTACATTTAGTACCAATAAGTGAATATTGACGCTCTCACGCCAGGATTGTCCCTTGTGTACCTGAGAAAAACCCAAGTCTATACGAAGATATCAATGATGTTAAGTTTTTTCAATCAGTATTGCAATGGATGTAAATACAATATAAGTGAGATAACTAAAGACTCAACTGTTCTCCAGGAGTAATGACACAAACGAGAGAACACTAAAAGACAACTATAAAATATAAGACCTATTTTTAAAACGTACAAGGGCCAGCCTGAAAGGGAATCATCCCTGCAGAGAGCTGTACAAGAAACCAAAGTGAACAAAGTGAATATCTAATCCTGTATCTCAAAAAGCAATGACAAAATATTTGGCTCTCATAGAAGAGGATTACTTTTTTAAACTGATACGAGAGGTTAACTGTCCCCAGAGTTATTACGCATTTTACCCGTTTCATGCTCTAAAATGTTATTCTGGTATGTTGTGTCATCAGGTCCATGGCAAATTGACTTTGGTTTTTGCTAACTTTACATAAACTACCCAACAGTCCCTCGCCGGATGGCCTCCTACCACATCGCCCCCATCCAGGTAAGGACACAGTGGTCTAGGTTAGGTTAGGATGAGTTGTTACATATATTCCTAGGAGAGAACCCTAGTTCCACGACTAACAATCGTAGTTGCAATGGCAAGGCTATCACTTAGTAAATGTCATAGACAGAACAGTACAGATAAGGTTACCAATTAGTACCAAGCAAAAGTATAGGCTAATACTACAGGAAATTTGTCACTTTCTAGCTTGGGCCCCCTGGCCAAAACGATCTTTCATAACTTTAGATGATTGGAATGTTGGGGGGAGAGTAAAATGGCCTTTGCTGATGTACACAGTCCTGTTCAAGTGCAGGATTGCCATCAGTTTATCATTTTCATTTCATTTCTCATTTTTCCACCTAGCCATACTTTCATTTCAGCGCTGAATGATCTTATAGGTCCCAGCGCTTGGGCTATGCCCTAAATTCCATAATCCATCCATCCATACACTTTCTAGCTTGGAGGATACAATATTAAGGAGAGTAATTTGCTTAGAGATTTTCCTATCATGAAACTGGACATAATCATCGTGATTCCCGGTGTCACTTAAATTGTTTTGAATTTACCTCGGTCTGAAATGACACTTATCCATCACCAGATACTATTTGATGATGGATGACTTGGGCATGGTCTAACAAACAGAGTCTATAGCTATAATTATAACGTAGGCTTAATGCTTGGGAGACCTTAAGCCTTTCAGCATACGTACCTAATGATCTACCCTGGAGATTTTGTCATTTTCACCTTTATAGGTTAAGGTTAAGACCGATATATAGTTACATACAATAAGTCCAAATCGATATTATATATATACCATCACAGACATTAGTCAAATCGATATACATACAACTATGACAGACGTTAGAGTTAAGTATATCTTAGTTTTACTAGGGCTGGCCCGAAGGATTAGATATTTTCTACGTGGGTAATTATCAACTGGTTTCGTAGCAACGGGACCTACGGCTTATTGTGGGATCCGAACCACATTATATCGAGAGCTGAATTTCTATCGCCAGAAATAAATTCCTCTGATTCCGCGTTGGCCGGACGGAGAATCGAACTTCGGACCATCAGATTGGTAGGAGAGCAAGAAAACCACCCGTCCATCGAGGAACACACCAACCTAGGCCTCTCTAATACAGACGCCATCCAAATGAATTTAGGCTATGGCAGACCACTTAAGTGTAACAAAATGAATTAGTCAAATTTGGTAATTCATGACTATGAACCCAAATATTTGGTTCAGGTAGTTATACACAACCAGTCTAAGTTAATGTTACCAGTTTGGCGTAGCCTAACTTCGACGACCTATGCCTGTCAATACATAGGTAGACTTAAAACTGTTAATAACACAGAACATAAGTAATGCAGCAACATACCTTAAGAGCACTATAAGATTAGGCTAACAAACACTGCAACATGAATCGGCGAAAGATTCAATTTCTTTGTTAAGCACTAGTCCGACGAAAAAAATTCGGATAAGGAGGGAATGGCGTCGGAAGCTTCCACAACAAGCGAAGTAACCCAACGAAAGTTACGAAACAGCTTTTGCTGTGACAAGTGTAACGTCACTAACGTGTCGTGCTAACGGACAAAACTCTTAAGGTTAAAATTTATGAGACATTGGTGCAAATTTAAATCATCGGGTCTCACGAATGTTAGCTGAGTATGCTAACGTAGTATTTGATACCTAATTCTAAAAAAGGGTAATTTTGTTTTTGTTTTTTATTTTTTAGGCACAATAAAGGAACTTGCTGTTCGTTTAGTTATTCCTTTTGATCTTTGGAACTAGGCCTGAGAACGACTAAACACTTCTCACGATCCAGATAAATAGTTTTGGTACACGATAATATATTTTGACATTAACTCCACTGCTAGAACAGATTAAATTCTAATGTATGGTGCTGGGCTAATTGGTTCGCATGACAATATACTAAATGAAAATGTTGGCGATTTTACACCTTACAAATTAAATGTACGCAACACGTCTATACTCTGTTTTTTTCCATCTGTCCATCCGCCTGTGGTGTTTTCGTATGGTAACACTGCGTCCCGGGCTCTAGATAGTTACATTCAGCTTACATTCAACAATTATAATAATGTCCTATTTTGAATATTAACGGTGTAATTCGAATACAGTAGATTACTAAAACACTTTTCAATTGCAAATGTACACCCAGGTATCCTTTTATTTACCTAAAACTTAATCATAGCGTAACTATTTAAAGCCTGGGACGCAGTGTTACCATACGAAAACACCACAGGTGGAAAAAAAAACAGATTATAGTTTACAGTAAAATCAACATACTTTACTCGTTGCATTTAATACATTTAAGTTACACATGAAAAGAATGCGCTTCATCTGTTTCGAATGAAAAGCACATTGCTTACTAAAAAAAATAAAAAAAATTGCAAAAAAATTGTAGCCCATACCAGCAGTTACAAATGAAATGACATCATAATCAATATATAATAACATACGCCTGCTGATGTAGGCTAATTAACTCTATCAACGTTACTGGAGTGCGTGTTCTTTATGGTTGATAATTTTTATGTAATTCATGCAGTTTTACCCACATAAGAGTTAATAAGAGACCATAAGTTTCAGCACCTACTGATGGAATACAAGCAACAAGTTCTAAAAAAAAATTCTTATACGAACCTGTGCTAACTAAACTGCTTTGCAGAATATGTGATGAACAAAGCCTGACGATTGAGAAAGCGAAGTAAGCAAAGTTACAAAGGAAACGAAACCTGAATGTGGTAAAATTAGAGGCATTTTATTTGGGTCTGTTGTAATAGGATGAGAGAATGAATGAGTAACATGCCTGGAGAGTAACTGGGTGGTTTTAGAAAAGGCAGTAGTTACACATACAAAATATTATGTTCAAACAAATTGTGCATCAGTGTATGGAATTTTATAATACCATTCTGATGGCTTTTCTTAATTACGAGAAGGCATCTGACAGCGACCACAGCAGACAAATAATGTGGAAGGTCTTGTCGTGTGTTACTATGACACCCCTGCAAGCTAATTGCAAGTGAAGTTTGTAATATAGTAGGGTGCTATCACGACATGTTTTCTCTCCCCCCTTTACTGTTTTGCCCTTCTCATAAATTTTTATGATTAAAAGGTGGCTGAAAAGAAAGAGAAAGTTGACCGACTTAAAATATGCTTATGAAGCTGTTTTAAGAAAACACCACAAGATAATCTAAAGTTTACTTGGTAGAATTATATATACTAGCAAACTTACCCATCTACGATGGGTGATAAAATACTGGTGCAGAAGTGAAAAATTTATACGTACTATTTGTTCAGCAATATTAAAATAAGGGCGATTTTTATACATACCTACTACAGAACCTCTTTGTACACAATATTATCAGTTTGTCCACAACTTAATTTAAAGTTGGCAGAGTCAGTTGCTCTGCTCATCACCACATACAGATGGCCTCATTGCGTGAACATGGATGACGGCAGAAACACACCAACATGATCCAAAGTCTGGCCCTGCGACTTGTTTGCAGTGAATGAGAAGGCCAGGTTGATGGGAAACTGCCTGCGCCGTAACTGGAACGGAAACTGGTTGTCCGAAGGCATCAGAGGAATCCGGGGGATGAACAGACATTTGCCGGTGTGATGGCCCGCTGCTATCACTGCTTTGATGACGTGGGAGTTTAGCTCCATAATGGTGTACCTCATTCCGTTGCAATGTCCATTGGCAGGATCGAAATTCCGAAGCAACATTACCGGGCAGTACTCCTTCAATGTTATTTTGTGCACTGGCAGTCCCGATGGATTTAAGTTATTCAAAAAATTTTGCAGATATTGATGATAATTTTCATCTTCTATTGTGTCCAAGCTGAAATATTCGCGACTTTCTCCAGGGAAGTTGTACAGAAATTATGTATGAAAAATCGTAAAGTAACTAAGTCTTCGAATAACCAGCCTCGTTTCACGGCCAGAAACAGCTCCGTTTCAGGGAATCCCTTCTCACCCCCACCCCACCCCCTAAAACAAAGGAGGGGGGGTAGGTTGGATGAAACCCCATTACAAACCATCTTAGGGGTCCCCACCATAACCCTGCAAAGTTTTCATGCCCATCTGACCAGCCGTTTGGCCGTGATTGAATGACAGACAGACAGACATTACGCCCATTATAGTATGATATATATATATATATATATATATATATATATATATATATATATATATATATAAAGACAGTATCTTGAATAAATCCCAGTTAAACAGGAGTAACGATGACAAAGTCCCACCAAAGGCATGAAATGACAACAGCAGGAAAAAAAGGATTAATTATCATTATCTAGGAACAATGACATCCGATGCAGTCACTCTTGACTTGGAATTCATTGAACGATTGAAAAGGCAAATCAGCAAATGGACACGCTTACAATATGATTTAGAAATCAAACAGAATGAAACTGTGACTAAAGTAGGATTATACATAGTTCTAGTACGATCTGTATTGTTATACGAACATTAATCATCACATGACGGTGAAACTAGGCTTCAGATGTCAAGATAAAGTTAGAAATGATACCATACGGGAAATCACGGAATTTCCTTATGTAGATGATGTCGAAAGGAAGTCATGTCTCGGACTCGACCGTCGTACACCCTCCTTAGATGAATACTACGAGACGGAAGACAGCAAGTGAGTGCAGATTTGTTCAAGACAAAGGACAAAAAAAACAAGAGTGGCGGAATTTCAGTCACTTTAGCAAATTTTCTTTTCTCCTCTCTCTCTCTCTCTCTCGTTCACGACTTACTAAATGAGACAGGTCCCCGTTAATCTCCAGGTAATGCAGAGCTGAAGGATGTGACTAGATCTACATATATGTTTCTTTACTGTCATTTAGTTTAGACATTCGGTTTAGCTAAAATCTCTGCACTGGAGAGAGTGCCTGTTGACATATATATTATTATTATATTCACAAGTGTTACTAATGGTGGTAGTGGTTGCAGGTCCACATTGATATAGCTGTGTGAGAGTTGATGCTTCGAACCCTTGCTAGGTTCATCCTTAGTCAAGTGAGCATTTTGACTTTAGAAATTCGTCGAAGTAAACTTCTGAACAGGACCAGTGTCAGTGGTAGAACAATTCCACAACGAGAACAAAATGAAGGAAGGGCTCAACAGGCTCCCAACTAGGTAATTCCGTTGTTAATGTTCGTATTTCTGTTCGTTAATCTTCTGGAACGTCTTGTGGGCTGTGATGATGCTGTAAATGGTGTCCACCCTGTGGCGCGGCTGCAAGGTAGCTAGACGTAATGTCCCTTGCGCTAATGCGCTATCTGAGGAAGGAGACCAAAGGTGCGCATATGTAAACAGACTATAAAAACATTATCCAAGAGAATATGTGACATCGTGTAGTTATGGAAATTGCAAAATTAAAGATAGAAATGAAATAGACATGCTTAAACTAGACAGAAATATATAAATAAGAATGAAAAACTGACAAGTTTGTATTACTTGTAAAAAAAAAAATTTTTATGTAATTCCATAACTATTGCACATGTGTTGGCTAATTTGTCTTGCTTGGGGGATGCTTGGATGACCTACATTTGTTACCAACAGTGGAAATAATTATGCTCTTGACTGTCGAGCGTCAGTGCTTCAAATTTATGTGGAAGATTTAGAGTACTGAAACCTGTAATATGAATTTTATTTCTCTCTCTCTCTCTCTCTCTCTCTCTCTCTCTCTCTCTAATTAAAGATTGTGGCGTATGGTCTTGACCACAGTCTGGGCCGTGGTCTTGACCAAGGCTAGACTCTTTAGACCTTGGTCTTGACCATCGTCTTGGTCTACTGTAGAAACCAGCTGTTGACAAAACGGATGGAATAAAGATTTTTTTTTTTTTTCGTCTGGTCTACTGTTCGTTTCCATCGATAGTAAAGACAAGATAAAACAAAACAGATGAATATCAACAATTTCTAAGTTAGAGCAACATGAAATTAAGAAAAAGTTCATCGAGATGCTTCTTTCTTACTATGAAATTCATTGCATGAAAATCTGGTTTTGAGAAACTAGTCACCAAAAAAAAAAAATAAATAAAAATAATAAAATCAAGTATTTAGATACCGTTTGTTTTTTCTTTGTCTCACGGCATAAATTCAACCTAACGGTATTTCTAAATTAACCTTTCTTTAATAATGAAAGCTGCTGCTGTCGTTAAATGCCGGGTCGATTTATGTACAGTTCTTCCCGGTAAGATAGATGTTAGAATTACAGACATATAAAAAAATATGACAGAAAAACGTTCGAAAAAATAAAAGGAAAAAGGTGTCCGCAACACAAAACAGCATATTATTTTTATTAGTTACGTAACGCAAAATAAGTGATAACATCCACGTATCTATCAACAGGAGAGAGAGAGAGAGAGAGAGGCATGCGCAGCGATGGTGTTGTTTTTGATGGACAAGACTTGTCTCTTTCCAGTCAATGTGCTGATTAATACATTCCGTCTCTCGTGCTATGCAATCTTGAACCTGACGAAGCTGAGATAAGCGGGAATTGGCCATGTGAATTAAAGTACTCTCTCTCTCTCTCTCTCTCTCTCTCTCTCTTACTTGTGCCGTGTAGTTGCAGAAATATAAATAGGAATTTGACGTTTTACCCCTTGTTCGGTCAAAAGAGAAGTAGTTTTGATTAAATAACGTACAGACATATCATGTTCTTTCTTTGTTAACATACACACGCGCGCGCACACACACACACACATGTATAACTGAATCAAGAAAGTTTGGAACGTGATAAATCCATAAATAAAGGTATAAGCCACGAAGGAAAGATAAACAAACGGAGTTTCTACAAAGATCTTTCGACTCGACGTCCTTTACTTAGCAGACAAACTGACTTACATGAGAAATTCAGAGTATAGGAAAGGTCATATAAATGACAGATAGGGATTATAAGGAGATTAGTATCTAGAATCCAACGCACCTGGAGAATAAGGGGGCGCATTACATTTGCGCTAATTGGGGATTAAAACTGGGAACGTTTGAGCGCCGATATTTCTTACGATTGCGCGCGGAGCCGTTGGGGGGAACTAGTGGTTAAACTCCTCGTTACACATGACATTAAGGTAACGAGCGTTAGCTAAAAGTTGTCTTCTTGTATACCTGACATATTCTAAGGTCAGTTTCAAACCACTCACCACCATGGAGTAAAGGTTAACAGAAACAAAGGAAAGAAGTCGCTCGTACACGAAGGATATACATTCCGTGTGGATAAGGCACTGGCGTCCGGTGATTTATCCTGGAGATGCTCACCAAAGCAGTGTACAGCAAGGCTCAAGACAAATCCGGAAATATCGACTATAATCCATGGAAACAGTGAACATTCCCATGATGAGAACAAAAGGAAAGTAGAACGACAAGTGATCCGTGCAGCTGTGAAAAGAAAGGCATCCAGCGATATATCAACGAGGCCCATGAAGCTCGTGCAAACTGAATTGTAAAATGTGGGCTAGGAATCTCTATTAGAAAAGGACTTGAAAAGTTTGGCTATGGCAATCTACAGAGAAAGACGAAAAATATACCCAGCTTTGCCAGAATCTAGAGCGGACGTGCATGATACTTTGGATGTGCTTAAGATTGAAACCAACAAGAATGAAGAGTTTTGTTTAGTTAATGATAAAGATCATGGAATTGTCATCTTTTTCATGTAATGCCAACCTCGTCGCCCTATGTACACAAGTGAGAGAGATATTTGTTGATGGAACTTTTAAGTGTTGTCCCAAGTACTTTGAACAGCTATATACCATTCATGGATTTAATAAGGGACATTATGTCCCTCTAGTATATGCACTGCTTCCAGCAAAAACAGATGTTTATACGACGTTGCTTAGAATGATTTTGGATTTGTGTTCAAGCAAAGAAATGATGCTAAGTTTAAGTCTAGTCCACATTGACTTCGAACTGGCAATGCACAATGCTCTTAGAAAAGTTTTTCTAGTGCCCAAATACAGTGTTGCAGGTTTCATCTTGGCCAAACTTGGTGGCGACAGATTCAAAAACTAGGATTAGGATCTCTCTATAAGGACAGTAACTCTGATGTTAGTTCATGGCTGTCACAGTTTTTCGGATTGGCTTTTTTCAGTCCTTCGGAAGTAGGAGACTGCTTTGCAGAGGAACTGATGGCAGACATCCCCGAAGCCGACCGGTGTGCAAAATTTGCTGACTACATCGTAGATAATTATATTTCATCAGAATCTTCGTTTCCTCCGAATCTCTGGGCATCAATTCCGTCGACCGAAGCAAGGCGTACCACGAATGGCCCCTCCAGTCTTTTCACGCCCATTATAATGCACAATTTTGCTCGGCTCACCCTTCAGTGTTTTTTGTTTTCAGATAATATCCTTAAACTTCAGGCAACAACTTATATCAAGTTACGGTGGATTGAATCTCAAGCAGTTTTAAGAAAAAGTGAAAAAGAAAAAAATGATTATCTAATGGCTCAGTTTCGTAAATATGAAGATGGAGGTGAGGTGACCGCCGTCAATTTCTGAAAGCAATTGGATTGAAGTACTCCGCAAGAACTGACTTGTAAATTTGTAAATATTTTTTTTTAACGTCGATGTCTCTTTACTATTGTTTACAATAAAGTGTTTCATTCATTCCTTAGATTTTAACTTAATTCAACTCTCTTAGTAGTAACTGCAGTCAATCCATGAAAACATTACCTTCAGTAACTAAATGTGAATTCATAATCACTGGGGGGGGGGGGGGGGGGGGGATTTCGTAAGTGCATAGGAAAAGTTTGCTGAAAATCAACATCATCTTACAATTAACTTGTTCCAATTTCACATTACAAGTGTTTTCACCTGAAAGGCATGCGCACAAATGTAGTTATTTTGGCACTCAATTGTAATGGCAATGCACTCAAACGTAATGCACCGAGAATGAGTAACCTTTCCAAACAAGCATGAACCTGGGTACAATTTAAGAACAAAAAGATCAAGTCCAACAGCTCAGACACAGGGACAGGACAATTAAAGGGCGACAGCTGACAACATTCAGATCTTTGGTAAACAAAACTTATTCACAAAACATATTAAACATACATATACAAAGAAAATATCTCTAAGGCAACTAATTTGTATTCAAGTCTGTAATTATATCTTTGAGGTCATTCTTAAACATGTTGCAAATACAAGGATCCAAATGGAACAGCCCACGACTAATATTAAAATTACAATGGGAAGTAAGTTGTATTATGGCAGATTCTAAAAGATTTCTTGATAAGACAGCTTTTGATCTTGCAATTACTGAACTACCAATCCAATTTATCCGGTGGTTGTTTTCACTTAAATGAATGAATATTGCATTAGATGTTTGCCCAGTTCTGACAGAATATTTATGCTGTTTTAATCTTACTTCTAAGCCCTTGCTCGACTGTCTGAGATAAAAGGAGGGGCAGTCCATACATGGAGTTTTATAGATTATTTTGTTGCTCTCTGGTGGGGCCATTTTTATTAACATTCCTTTTAGTGTGTTATGATAGGAAAAATTAGGTTGACCTTAAGGGCTTTTAACCAGGGCCCAGATGAAAGGGAGGGCAACAGGGGTCTATAGCCCCTGGGCCCCCACAAAAAGGGGTCCCCCTCAGAACGAGGTGATTTCCATGACCCATTATGCATTTTTTCACTTTTCGGGTTCATTTTTCTTTTTACCACCTTAGTGACCTTTTGTTTTCTGTTATCTTTTCATTTTTAATCTCCTCTTTTTCATTTCTTCCTTCACCTTATCTTCTATTTTCTTTCCCTTAAATAAAAAAGAAACGTATTGGTAAAGATATATCACTTTGTTCATGTTATCTATTTTTCTATTAGGCCACTGGTTAGGCTAACAGAACTATTGTACTGACAATTGTTTAGAAGTTCAGAATTACATAAATTGAAAGGAGTACCGGCTATTTTAATTAAGAAAGTAGGAGAGTAAGAAGTAGTCTATTTAATGAAAGTTGAAAATTCGTAAAGAACTGTCAGCTTACGTTATGCCTAGTGCTTTTTTTGTTTATTGTTATTTCTTGTTGTCAGTCGAGCCAAACTAGGAAAGAACATGGCAGAATAGATCAAGATTATCAAAGCAAATAGCTCAGTTGCAAGAATACGGGTGTAAACTTCTTACACGTATTGTAAGTACAATTAAATTTATCGCTGAGCGAGGACTAGCATTCAGAGTCACAGATGAACTGATTGGTTCTCCATTAAATGGGAATTTTCTTGGTATACTGGAACTCCTATAAGAGTATGATCCATGTCTTGCAACTCACATCAAACTGCATGCAAATAAAGGACGAGGTCATACAAATTATCCCTCATCTACAATTTGTGAAGAGGTAATTAGAAAATAATGGGTGAAAATGTACTACAAGAAATAATGCAAGAGTCAAGAAGTCAAAATATTATTCTATTTCTCTTGACTCAACCACAGATGAGGGTCACATTAATCAACTAACTTTAGTCATACGCTATATGGCAGACACATTCCCAAAAGAAAAGGTTCCTAATATTCAAGGACAATCGAGGTCACAATGGTTCTGATATGGCCATAGCCCTGTTTCAGTTTTTAGAGGGTGCCACGTCACATAATGCTTGCTAATGTGAGCGGGGAAGTATAAAGGAATGCAAGCCCTCATCAAAGATAAGAATCCATTATCAGAGTTTGTGCCATGCTTTGGACATTCCCTTAATTAGTTGAGAAAGGCAGCAGCTAATACATGCTCTGCAGCTATTCACTACTTTGACTTTGTTCAACAAATTTATTTGTTTTTCACACGATCAACGGCACGCTATGCTACGCTCAAAGAAAAATTAACAAGAGCTGATAAGGAGTTGTATGTTCCCAGCGACTAAATGAAACTCGTTGGTCTTGCATAGCAGATGCGACAAAGGCTATATAGTGCATGGTTACAGAGAGATGAGAGAGGCTCTTTATGACATAATGGCTGATGATGAAAACAAGACGTTGCTGGGAATGAAGCAAGTAATTTTATATGAAAAGGTGGGTAAATTAGAAATAGCCTTTTATGCTACATTTTGGAATGACATCCTAGAAAGATTTTAGTGCAACAAACCATATTCTACAAGATCCTAAAATGGTTCTCAGTTACTGCAGTGAAAGCACTCAAGTTTTGAAACATTTATTGAAACATACGTGTAGAGAAAAATTATGAGGAATATGAAGCAGCTGGAACCAGACGGTCTGGAACAAAAGAGTATACTGAAGTTCGCCATTGTGTGAGGAACGTGCGTCTTATGGTAGAGCATTAGGATGCCCAGATGAGTCCTAAGGTAAAGTTTCGTGTAAACAGTTTGTCCCTCCAGTTATTGACCAAATTGTCAAATCTCTGAGTGGCAGAATAGCTTCTTGTGATGTTGTAACGTGAGCGCTTTGGATTCCTCAATTGCCTTGAAGAAATGGATGCTGATGAGATCAATTCAGCCGCAGCTAGTCTTGTGAGTTTTTTTTTACAAAGGTGACCTAGAATCCAGTCTCAAAGATGAAATCGTTCATTTTGTTGAATTGGTAAAACTCGACGGAAAAGACAATGAAAAAGTTCCAAAGGAACTCTACTTCTACGAAATTCTCCTTGACAGTGGCTTACAGTCAGCTTTTCGTTATGTTGAAATCTTGTTGAGAATCTATTTAGTATTAATGGTGTCCAGTTGTAGTGGTGAAAGGTAATTTTCCAAGATGAAAATAATAAAAAACCGACTGAGAACGTCAATGAGCCAGAGTCGTCTTTCATGGTTGGCTATAATGAGTATTGAAAGTGATATTCATCGGGAAATAGATTTTCAGACAATAATTACTACTTTTGCCTGTCAGAAATTACGTAAACCAATTCTTTTCCTGCAAATCAGTTAAATAATGATAATGTAGAGGCTTCCTTGGTGTTTCCTTAGCTACGGTACTTCCTATATGTAGAGACTATATATTCTATAATACCTACTTAATCTGAATACTAAGAGTTCTTAATTTTTGCCAATGATAGTCCTCGGTATAATCCAGAATTGCCCAGGTGGAAAATGCTCACAGTACTCGCCCCTCCACTCACTACAAAAAAATAATAATAATAAGAAGAAAATAAGATAAAATCCAAATAAACAATTGGATATAGGGCCCCCAAAAATGATGTGCCCCGTGGCCCCCCACAGCTGTGGATCCGTTCCTGCTTTTAATAATGATTTAATGGTTTCAAATTCGTTAAAATAAGGCAAACTGAGAATGTTCTTAGAATTTTCTTTCTCCGTGTTACTTACACTATGAAACTTTTGTGGGCTTTATTATAACAAATATCCAATTATAGAAGGATAACATAAATCTTTCCCTAATTTTCTTATGTATTAAATTTCTTGATCCAAATATTGGGGAATGACAATGCGAAATGCTCGTAAAAACATAGAAGACAAATTATAGAGATAATTCTATATATTAATAGTGCAGAGAAGCTGTTTCTAGAAAATGTCCACTGAAAAAGTTGAAAGACAAAATTCGAAAAAAAAATGCACTTTCAAGATTTGGATTACCTGAATTAAAGCGACCCCAACACACGCTGGGGTCGCTTTTCTTAAGAAGGTGAGGAATTAACAGGGTTACAGTAAGGCCGTGGCGGAACGACGCTTCGCGTCTTATCCGCATATTTAAAGATTATTGGAAAGCTCAGTATGTTCTGGCAAGAGGTAATGTTGTGCTGCGCGCGCTAGCCACAGGGGTTTACAGTAGGTTTTATTATTTTTTGTACTGAAATTGCAAGACAAATCGCTTGTAATTAACTATTGATTCTTTGTCTAAATTTGTGTTTTTAACAAATGTTTAATAAAGTACTTTTTAATGAATATATATCTATATTTTTTTCTCCTTTTTTCTTTAATATTATGAGCTAAAGTGGGTCACCTGAAGATTGGAGACCCAACAAGCAGGGGTCGTTTATCTTCAGGTGGAAAATATTGGGTCGGTTTTCTTCAGGAGAGGTATTAGGGTCGCTAATCTTCAGGTGATCCCAAGATTTTAACAACCTTTGTCGAATCATAGGTGCTATACTAATACCACAAAGTATACATCATTACATATCATTAGAAAGGCAAAGTAATCTACTACAATTTCGTATATAATAACGTTTTTGATAAAATGCATTCTTTAGGAGTATAACGCGAATATATATAGATATATATATATATATATATATATATATATATATATATATATATATATATATAAATATATATGCGTCGATTTCGGGGTGTTTTGCCTCTCTAATAATTTTGATAGGGACCCCGGACGTATTTTTTTTTTTCTAATACTTGTGATCTATTCAGAACACATTGGTGAAGGAGTTATTTGGTTTTACAAACTTTTTCCCGGTTCGACCCTTAGATTCCTTCCTATATTGAGTTCAATTGGGAACCCCTTTCGAACCATACCCATTCACAAATGCCTATTCAAAGAGTTAAAAGACAAAATTGGTAAAAAAAAATTCATTTTCAGGGTTTTAACATTAACCTTTGTTGAATCATAGGAACTATACTAACAAAAGAAAAGTATAGCTACATCATTATATATCGCTAGAAAGGTAATTTTATTCTACTTTAATTTTGTATATAATAATGTCCTCGATAAAATGCATAGTTTGGGAGTATAAGGCGACAATGTAAATAATCGTGATTTCAGGGGGGGGGGGGGGGGTTTCGTTTAGGCCCCTAAAGATTTTGCTAGGGGCCCTAGACGTTAGTGTATTTTTTTTTAATACTATGGATTTATCAGAACATATTGGTGAAAGAATTAACTTGGTTACAAATTTTTTCCCCGTTCGGCCAGTCCTGATGCTAAAATTCATTTTAAATGCAACAATCGCAGGTTGAACACCACGAGAGATGATGTGTATAGAAATTATTTTCGTAAAGAATACCACCTCGTACGCGGACGTGCCGTCAGTGAACCTCACGTGGCCGATGTTTGGCATTACCAAAGCATCCCTTTGCCCCGACGGTACCCAATTATTAGCCTTTACCTCAGTTTCTACTTCCTTTCTTCAGTCTTGCTGTTAACCCTCTCTAGCTATTAATCTTAGT
Organism: Macrobrachium nipponense; assembly: GCF_015104395.2. NCBI lineage: Eukaryota > Metazoa > Arthropoda > Malacostraca > Decapoda > Palaemonidae > Macrobrachium > Macrobrachium nipponense. The sequence continues at coordinate 114,723,443 of NC_061109.1, forward strand.
GCAACTGTGGGGTTTCCACCCGTTACACCTACATATCCTTGTACTACATCTATAATACTTAGGGTCTCTTTACCTCGTCGTATACAACTCCCTCTTACACCGTCTTAACTTAAGCAATGAATGGCCGAAAGTACACCAGTGCTTAACTTGATGGGCCTGAATTTGTCATATAAAATAAAATAAAAGGAAACATTATCTGTGTGTGTGGCAGAAATACCTACAGCAGCGGTTGCAAAATGTCATAACTTCCCATTCTTTCTTTTGCGCTCAAGAATGACGACGTTTGCTTGTTTCTATCTGGCAACGAAAATAGTCTCGAACCGTTAAACAATGACAAAATTCCCCCCCCCCCCCCCCCCCCCACCCCCCCCCCCCCCCTCCTCTCTCTCACTCTATCTAACTCCTATCCGCAAGTTCATGCGTCACTCTTTATGATAGATTCATGAATATTTTTAGGAATACTCTCTCTGTGTGACCTATTTCTATATACGTAGCATATACATACGTATATACTACGTCTACCCAACTATTTATTGCTTAATCCACTTGCTTCGGTCTGTTGCAGGGTGACCAGACGCAGTGGCGATTCTACCCCTCAAAAAGTTGGAGGGGGGAGGGGGGAGGGGGGGGGGGTGGCAACTCTGGGGGCAAAGATAATTGTTGGGTGGGCATCATAGGAAAGGTGACTGTAAAAATAATAACAATTTTTGGAAACATTTTGAAACTCATGGAGGAATGAATTTGACTAAATAAAGGTAAAGGTTCATTTTGAATTTTGTTTGATTCCTAAGCAAAACAACTGCAAAGCATCCATCTGATATTTTACCTGACTTGCATGATATGAAAATTTAACATTCGAAACTATATACAGTTCCAAACAATACGCAAATATTAAAGAATGGATAGTATGTATAAATATAATACACATTTGAACCAAATAAAGAAAGGTAGTAACTATATGAAATGAACAGAGATACATGGGGCATGTCATGACAATTCTGAAAAGGTTCAGTTTGACATTTCCTGTTTCCTGTACATTTACTGATTCACACAATATGAGTGTTAGCAATATAACCAAATCATTTGACGGGATTGTCCCATATTTATGACGTTTGTCCGTGTCCCGTATCGACCCTTCTCGGGACGCCTTTTGTCCCTTATGTTCATTATTTGAAAAAGAAATTTACAATATACTAAAGAAATTTTGCAAAATACGGGGTATTTGATTTTTTAAAACATAAATGGCAGCATGTCCGACAAAAAGTGCAACAAAAAAGTGAAGAGAAAAATGTACTTTTAGACCAGAGTGGCAAAATTACAGTGATTTCATGCAATGGCTCGTCCCCCAAAACAACAACAAAAGCGGAGTATACTGCAAAATATGCTCGAAGAATTCTAGCATTACGCACGGTGGACTGAGGGATGTGCGACAGCAGCACAAATCAAATAAACAAGCAGCCTCAGCTGCAGCAGTGTTAGGAATAAGATCATTATTCCCAGCAAAAAATTTTACAGAGGCAGAAAAGGTATATATATATATATATATATATATATATATATATATATATATATATATATATATATATATATATATATGTTCAAACTACCTCTCCTATTTAGGTGTCTCTTATTTCAAATTTCAAAATCTGGTCACCCTGGTCTGTTGTTACATCCAACCCCCACCCCCAACTACCTGTAATTGTCACCTTCGGTACTTTTCGCTCTGCTATGTGGTGGTGGGCGTCCTGTGTTGCGTTGGCCCTCTGCTTTATTTCAATGCTCTGTATTTAATTCAAACATGTTAATTAATTTAAATTTTAAACCTTTTCGCATGTCTCTTGTGTTCTTACTGTAATTTTAATTTTAATATGGTGTTAGTAAAAGTATAATATGTGTAGCTGCTTATACACAATTACTATTATAACTTAGCGATTTCAGGCTGCAAGATGTATCGAGATGTACGAAACACCGGCAACTTAATAAATATGACATAGAAAAGAGCACCTATCCTTTACTCACATATGTCTCACATTGCACTAGCAACTGAGGTGCCGTTGCAAAGAAAATGTAACAATCCTTTAACCTTGAACCTGGTACGAATCCAGACCAGGACGAGAAAACCAAGTACGTATTTTCCTTCCGTCTTCCTTTATTTACAAGGTATAGTAACTTCGATGTTACGTGACACTAGTGCCTAGATAAATATACTTACACAAATAATAATAAAACATGAACAGGTGAATATTGTAAGTGAATCTTCGATCTAGGAAACTGGGTAGTTGGCTCAGCGTGGCTAAAACGCCTCCGCCGAGTCCGCTTGTGCTAAGCAACTTTTCATTCTCGGACCGCATGAGCTTATCTTGTATGCGTTACCTAATATATACTTTAATCTTCGACTCTGTAACACCGTTACATGGCAGTTAAATACCATGATGGTTGTAGTTAAATTGCATGATTACGGATGATTACGACTCCAAATTACGGTTAGCAACGCTGAGTCTCATCATAGGCTACTAGGTATTCAATACCTAACGCCATATGTAGGCCTGGAGCGACTACAGATCCGCAGACGATCGATTTTCGTGGGAAAAAATCAAATCAAAGTAGATGTAGCTATAGGTAATGCATACTATTTGGAAATGAAAAGGGGTAACAGCATACTAATTGCTAGGGTAAAACACCACGGCAGGCCAAACAGGCCACCTACAATCAAGGCTTGCCACCCTCCGAAAAAGTACATTATAACGCGTCCTGACATCGGAGATGGGCATCAGTCGCGACTTCTTGTTGGTAAGAAACGGAGCTAAAGACCTCTACTCTCCTTTCGAAGTAAGTATTTTCTCGAAAGTTAGAAATTAAGGCCAAATTTTAAGATTTAAACAGAGGGTAGTGAAATGGTGGTACAAGGCAGTCCAAATCTCACCAAAACGCCTGACGAAGTAAACCCGGTGTAACCAGAATCAACATTTTACTTACAACTCGAAATATTTAGAAGATTGATGCCATCTCGATGTTTACGGAGTCGCTTGTGTCAATAAACTTCCCATTTCCTGCGATAAATCCGCACACCACTTGCACCCACAGACGCTGGGGCACTTTCATCAAAACAATTGGAACACTGTCCCTAACCGGCTTGTTTGTTAGTAAACAACTGTTTTGGTAGAAGACGACGACGAAGCGTACACTTGGATAATTTTTTAAATAAATAGTAAAACATCAATATTTTACATATTTATGGTGATTAATTTGAAAATATTCGTTCTTGAAAAAGTATCTCGATTCTGACTCAAATTTAAGTAATTATTTTTTGGCATTAGAACGTTCGTTTAAGTCCTGTATTATGACGTCACGACATCTTGGCTTTTGTACCTATTATAAATAATTGCTTTACTCAACTTTTTTGCAGAACAGTTTACCAGTTATTCATGCAGATTATCAGCTATTCATGTAATTGTTATAATCGTAATGCACATAGCCTATATATATCTTTTATTCATTTACTTTTTTGGATATATGAAGATGTTTTTTACTGCCGGATTATCGCCTTAGTGTGACGCAATCGTTTTTCGGTCCCTGGGCCTCTGTTTTCGCACCATAAGAAATTATGGGGCTGAATTTGCAATGACCAGAAAGTCGTTTAAAAGAGGAAAGTTAGCATTGAGGGGCATATGTTTTGATAGAGATAAATACAAATTTATTCAATAGCTAGCTTGTAAGAAATACTTGATTACAAAAAACTTGATTGACAACTAAGCAGCACACCTACTATGGGTTTCAGCGACAGTGAAAGCACGTTTTTGGGCAATACCTATTTCTGTAAAGAACACTCGTATCAGAACGAGATTTTGCTATAGTGCATTACACCCAGTGCCGTAATTTATAAGGGTATCGTGAATCACTAATCGTAAAGAATAACGACATTTGTCCTTGTACCAAGAGACAAAAACTCCATTATGCAGAAATGGATACGAACACGTGTAAAAAGCTCCACCTACCCTCTCCCTCCCCCCCTCTCCACCACCACCCCCCTTTTTCCATCTTCGTTCCTTTGTTTTGGACTTCCTTTCTCTCTCTCTCTCTCTCTCTCTCTCTGCTGCATTCGGTATGTGTTGACCCTCCAAAACTGGGTATAAGACACACACAAAAACGTTGAAATTAGTGAAATTGTTAGGCTATGTATTGGAAGTATATATACATAAATATAAAGCAATTTTATCATTATTGCATTACTATGACAACTAGAATTCATGGAAACAGTTTATAATAATGAATCGGAGTATGTGTGAAGCCTCCACTAATGTGGCAACGATGATTTTGCCATTCTTAGCATGCAAACATTAAAGGTTACATTTATTTCTGGCATACAGTTATTAAAGAAATTAAAAATACTAATATAGACTTAAATCAATGAAAAGTGCTAGCAAAAACAAAAAAGCAAAAAAAAAAATATACAAAACCACTTATCCGTAGTCGTTCCTCTATGGTTTTCGGCAGCCAAGATGTATGAAAACGTTATAGAAATATTGGATTGTATCTACTGTAGAAATATCTGTAATTTTTTGGGGTGGGGTAATTTGGTTTTGCAAAAGAGGGATAATATACATGAAATAAATTAAAATTTTTAAATAACAGAGTAAAGTTGAACTAAATAACGAGTAAAGTAAACAATTTAGGGAATAAAAATTTGCAGTTGCGTCGTCTGCTGCTCATAACTGTGTTTGTGTGCGCGCTCGTTAACCAGAACAGCAACTTGTTTAAAGTGCAATGTGGAGTGAATTGAGAACCAAAAATGTGTATAATAACAATCAAATAAGCACTGTGGAGTTTCAGTTGTGATGGCCAGTAAGGATAAAAACCACCGATTACAAGGTAAAAATGAATTCAGTTCAAACCATGACCCGGGGAATAAAAAGTTTCTTACTTTCAGTAATATAGGCAACAAAATGTTGTTTTATTGTGCTGATTACAACTGCAATCTTGAGTAAGATCAATAAACGTTACATATATACGCTAACATTGTTCAAGTGAGTGCTGGGAAGGCTGGGAAAGATGGTTGTCGTCACTGATCAGAACCTGTACATCCACACGGTAGCCGCCATATTGGATTTCAAAACTGCCTTGAAACATATTTTACAAAGAGCGTCGCATGCTTATTTTAGTTCGTATGGGGCTTTCATATATCACATTATGTTGACGAAACTTCAATATTTTGAATGGTATGCTTGGAGTTGTAATTGTATTATTGTTTCACCATTTAAATGTCGAGGGAATAAGACCTGTCCACCGTGATAAGGGTTGGTAGTCACTGGTGTTTCCCCCTATAAAACATCAAACGGTAAAGGGGAACCCAGTGGGAAACCGGGTTTTTTGGGTGGGGGGAAGCGGCTTCGGACTTTCACGGCGCCCGAAACTCTCAATTCCCGTTTTGTTTTGTGACCCAAACCCTTTAGCCTGATACAAAAGTTTGACCCCTTACTCTGCATTCAAGGTTGACGTAGGCTAGGCTAGTCTAGGACCCCTTACTTTGCAGAACTTTTGAACCACTAGCCTACATGTAAAACGTCTAGCCTAGGCTACCACTAACCGAAATTAAATTAGATGCTATGACCCCTTACTTTGCATACATAACTTTGAACCGCTACTTTACACGTAAACGAGACTAGCCTAGGCTACCACTAACCAGAATTACTGATAAATTAGTTGTTAACGGTGAATAGCCTATGTTTATGTGTGCTGTCAGTAAGGCCGTGGTGGAACGGCGCTTCGCGCCTTATCCGCATATTTAAAGATTCTTGGCAAGCACGGTATGTTCTGGCAAGAGGTAATGTTGCGCTGCGCGCGCTAGCCACTGGGGTTACAGAGAATTAGCCACAGTACATACAAAAAAACACGACTAGCCTAGGCTATAAATCCCCACATAACTGAAACATTAAACACCTTACTCGTTTGCCACGGCCTTACTGTTCGAACACGTGCTTCGGTACAGGCTTCGAACTAACCGAAACACTAGTTTACATACAAATTGCGACATCATGCATGTTCCGTCGTGCCCACCGTCGGGCCGATAGATCTGTCCGAACACATGCTTCGGTACTGGCTTCTAACTAACTGAAAAGATAGTTTACATACAGATTGCGTCATCATGCATGTTCCTACGTGCCCACCGTCGGGCCAATAGATCTGTTCGAACACATGCTTCGGTATTGGCTTCAAACTAACCGAAAACACTAGTTTAGGATAACAAAAGTTAATATATATACAACTTACCTTATTAAAATTTCAAAGTCGCTGCTGTCCTACGACCATGAAGTGGTACATGAAGGCATCAGTCTCAGCCTCTTTGAAACGGGTGGGGGATCACGTGCCTCGCTGGTAGAAGGTCCTGGTCTTATTGTTTCGGACCGGGAAATCAAATCTGAGATGGGGGATGTCGGGCAACTTTTGAGCGGATAGACACGTTTGATCAATTTCAGGAACGGCCGAAATGGACACGGAGCATCTGTAGATAACCGCTTCTGGATACAGTATGTAGAAAAAAAATAACTTTCGTAAAGTTCTTTCTGCGTACCGTGTCTCGGTAGCGCGCTTCATTTAAGAACACGCCACTGCGATTCTATAGTGTTTGTGTGTACATTCAGGTCGTCCGGGCTAATGAAGTTAACGCTTTGGTTCACAACATTATGCGCAGAATAATGATCCCGGACTTTGCTGTACGACTTCCAGCAATCAGATACGATTGTGGTTTCTGGAAGTACGTTATCAAGCAACACCGGGATCAGAGTTTCGGCAGAACGGTCAGGAACCACCTTGAAAAAGGTCTCACGTGTCTGTCGGTCAATGCCACTGAACACCCAAGATCCGTCCACCTTTCGGCCATGGTTGTACTTCCATTTCCCAAATTTAGATTTGTCGATCTCAACAATATGACCAGGACCACCGATTTCCTTATTATCAGCACACAGGATTTGGCAACATATATCCTTACAAAAATTATACCATGGTGTTAGGTGCTAGAGGCATAACAAAATCCCTTACAACACACTGTGGGGTTTTCTTGGTAAAACAAAATATTAATACAGGTACTATCCGACTTACAACCTACTCGACATACGACCACTCGTACTTACAACCTTACTTCAGACAGTTGACCATTGAGTTACTTGGCACTGCGCCATCTCATGAGAACTCTCATCACTCAGGCATGAGAACTCTCATCACTCAGGCAGCATCAGTTTGAGTTACCCTGCCTATCTGCAGCATCATTTGGTTGGTATTAACTGTACTGTAGACTGAATTGCAAACCAATTTACGTAAGAATCGACTTCTGACATGCATGCAAGAACCTAGCCCCATTGTAACTCAATGCCTGATTGTACGTAATATACTATTACATAAATGATTAAAATGTATTAGTAGAAGTACATTATGGTAAAAAGATTGAAATAATGATTGTTACATTACATTACAGTACTAAGTAGGCACTTATATAGCAAAGTTTCATAGTATACCCTACCCAGTATGTTGGCCACTTTCTAAGGTTCGACTTACATCCATTCCGACTTACAACCAGTGGGTCGGAACCAAACTTGGTTGTAAGTAGGATAGTACCTGTATAATAATTGTTTCTAGGGGCAAATGCGACTTTTCAAAAAAGGACCCGTGCCGAACTGATACCTTCTTACCGCACTTGCTGTATCTTCCATATGCCAACAAGAATCTTCCCATAAAATAAGTGATGTTAAATGTTCCTTATTCACTTCATTATTCATTTATATTTATATCTTGTTGTTTTCTGTATGTGATACTGTTTATTCCCTATAAAATGTATTTTTTTAAAAATATTGGTGGGGCTCTGGAACGCATTAATTGTATTCACATTATTCCTTATAGGAATTATTGTTTCGGACTTCGTCGGAGGTTTTGGAAGGGATTATGTACGATAGCTGAGGTTCCATAATATTTTTAAGTATAATTTATGCACATAATTGTGGGGTCATATACAATCACTTTGATTACTCTTCAGCAAAAAAAGACCTTCCTCTCAGTTTAAGATAGGCTTGTAAAAACATAACCGTTGGCCATGTGATGGCATTTTAAATTACCAAGACTATAAGAAAATAGACTGCAAATACTGCATTTAGAAAAAATTCTTTGTTCCTACACGATATACAAACTTTTGGTCCTTTACATTAGGAATTACTTTCGGCGTAGCTGGAATTACGGCTGTTAAATTCTTGAACAAGGTGGTTAGGCAGTAACTACCGTGTGGCAGGCGGGTAGGCTAGCCTGCCTGGATGTAAACACTCCACTTTGCTTTTAGCTGTCTTCTGATGAAGATGTGTGTTTGGTGAGCTCTGGCTGACTGGGCGTTGATCCTTTTTTGTTCCCCGTGGGGATCTTTCTGGTTTATTTTTTGTTTTTAAATTAATATGTATAATACACCGTACGGTGTTTGATATTAAAAAAAAATGTTGAATTCAATTTATAATATACAACCCACTTTTTGTGATAGCCTTTATAGCTGCCTTTCTACTTGTGTTAAGAGTTGGCGGCAAAGGTATGCCAACATATTATTTACATTCTTTTGCCCGTTAACGTGAGGACAAGGTAGTAAATTTAACGTGGGAGAGAATGTATTTAACGTGAGTGATATTGATCCTGTAACGAGACATGTATTCATCCGAAACGCTTACGGTTGGGAATTACCTAGGGGAACTTCAAAGGTTTGTCCTTGTTTTGTTTTTATGGTAATTTCTCTTCTTCATCCTTTCACTTACTATCGGACAAAGGTAGAAGAAGGGGCATGTGGTGTTGGTGTTTGGGGGATCTCTGACTTCAGAGGGTGGTGCCCTTGGATGCGAGTGGAGTATCCTTATTAGTTTAGTAATTTTTTCCTTATTTTACAGACTAACAGTGGTGATTGTGTTTACAGCAGTATTGGTTGGATAGCTCTTCGTATTGGTTATGCTAACCTTGGAATTGTACCTGTGTCTCGTAGCATGTTGCGATACCGATCCTCGAGTGTGGGTACTGATCCCTTGCTGATAATCATGTTCATTTACCACCACTACTACCCTGCAGTTACGTCACTGGACAAAGCTTTTGCGCTGCCCTGTGATATTTTATCTATTCCTGATGGTAGAAATCTGGCAGAATTTTGAGGAATTGAAGAGGAAGAGAGCTCTTCAAGTGTCGTCATCCTCCTCTTCGAGTATCATATCATGTCTCCACCCCTTTGACTCCTAAGGCTTTGTCGTAGAAGAGAAGGTGGTCTTCCCCCCCTAAGAAGTCTCATCAGGGGCGGGACTTCTAAGGGTCTGTCTTGCTCCGGTGAGACAGGCAGGTCTTCCACTGGTCCTCCCGTTCCTCCTTCCTCAGGGAAGCAGAAGACAGGGACCATGGAGGTATCAGCCACCGCTGGTACCTCCTCTCCCAGCTCCAGAGGTTCCACCTCCGGATCGGGAACCGTCTGGTAAGAGTAGCTCAGGTGACTTTTGCCAGACCGGTGATCGCTCTCGCAGCTATCGTCCAGTATCCAGGGTTGACGTGACGTTCCCGCGGGGCCATGCACGCAGAGACCGGTGGAGGCTGCCCATCCAGCCCTCTTGAGAGGTTTTGGCCTCAATGAAGACTTGGAAGAGTCGGAGGACGGTATCGGCTGTCTCCTGTCAGGTGCACGCTCAGTCCCACCCAGACGACGGCCGACCAGTCTCGGTGGTAGCAGACGCTTCGCCTGCCAGGCGAGAGTTTTGTAACCCTCCTCGAGGAAGCACTCTCTCCACTGCTGCTCCCGCAGGTCCCTCCGGACAGGTGCAGTTGGGCCGTGTTGCTACCGCAACTGCCCCAACTCTGTCCTGGATGGAGGACCTGTTGGTTGTCCTGAGTAAGCTGGCGAAGAAGTAGTCCAGGAAGAAGAGGAAGGTGTCGTCGTCTTCTCTGTCATCTTCTTCGCCGTCGTCTTCTCTGTCATCTTCTGCTGCCTCTTCCCCTTCGACTTCCAAGGCCCCCCAGCCAAGGAAGAAGAAAGTGCCCTCCCCCCCTCCCCCCCCCCCAAGAAGTCTCGCACAGAGACTTCTAAGGGTCTGACGGGACAGGTTGGTCTTCCGCTGGTCCTTCCGTTCCTCCAGGAAAGGGGCCCGTCTCACCTTCTCCAGGGAAGAAGAAGACGGGGACCGTAAGGGTACCAGCTACTGCTGGAACCTCTGCTCCTGGCTCCAGAGGTTCCACCTCCGGACCGGGAACCGTCCCGGCCGCTCGCTCACTCGCGCCACCGAGTGTACGGTCACCTACGGGTGACCATGCAGCCAAGGTCCAGACTGCTGAGTACGCTCACCGTCAGGACCCAGGCACGGAGCGGAAGGATGGTAAGAGTCGCTCAGGTGACTCGCCAGACCAGCGATCGTTCAGTGTTGGCGTTATGTTCCCACCAGACCGTTCACGTGGCGAGGCTGGGAAGAGGTCCCCCCTGGTCACCAGGTCCAGCCTCGCCTGGACCTGGTACTGTGGCACGTCGAGAGGACCCAGTTACCTGACCGTCGCTCCCACTGCGACCGGATGGCTCGCACGACTGGTAGCAGCTCCCCTGACGCACGAGACCGACGCTACCGTCCTTGGTCCAGTGCTTCTCCACAAGGAGACCGCTGGTCCAGACCTGCATCTTGATCACCACCGCGGGTTGGCGATCGCCTGCAGTCCTCCCAGCCTACTGTTTCTGCTAGTAGGCACGGTAGGCGCGTCAGGTCTCCCTCACCTGTCCCTTCAACCTCCTCAGGCTACACCGGGAGGAACAAGGCAAACAGGAGTGACTGTTATGAATGCACTTCTTACTATCGGACAAAGGTAGAAGAAGGCATGTGGTGTTGGTGTTTGGGGGATCTCTCACTTAGGAGGCCACGGGCCTGGTTCGGTCTTGGGACTAAACAGATCTTACGCTCAAGTGGTTGGAGGAGATTGTGGGGGCTGGCGGGGGTGATGACGCTTTCCTAGACTCACGGAGTGACCATCACCGCTGTTCACATGACGGTCCTACTGGACCACACACGCAGAGACCGGTGTGGCCTCCCCCTTCGGTCCTCTTGAGAGGTTTCGGCCTTGACGAGGACTGGGACGCGTCGGTGGACGGTATCGGCTCTCTCCTGTCAGGTGCATGCTCAGCCTCACCCAGACGACGGTCACGGTGGCAGCAGACGTTTCGCCTACAGTATGAGTTTTGTAACCCTCCTCGGGAAAAAGTTTTCTCCAGACGGTAACGTTTCCCTAGACTTGGAGCGGCCATCACCGCAGGTTGATGGCTGCCCTTAACTCGCTTCTCCGACTGCTAGTTCCGCTGGCAAGGCGAGCGAGAGCGTCCAGTCTTCCTCCCCCATTCCTTCTCTTCCTATGGCTGCGACTGGAATGGGAGGGATCCTGCTGAGTGTTCTCCGTAGGATTCCGTGTCTTCGGTATCCTGTTATCACCATAGAAGTCTTCCTTTGGGAAAACTTCACCTTCGCTCTCTTCATTAGAGAATGAAGGTTGGCTTCCAGTCCTTATTCTTGTTCCTCGAATGAAAGAGAATTTAGGCTGAAGGTCTATGTACAGGAACCTACAAATATACTACGTGTATTTCTCTCGCGACATACTTCTATTATCAGTAGAATTGTGCGAGGTGCAGGCACATAACTGTAGTTAACTCTACGGGTATGTGACCGAGACAAAGAGTATCTTCTCTTAATTGAACTACAACTCGGGACTGCCTTGCAAGCCTCCCAAGAGTTACCGGTTTCAATTTTGAGATACTAGGGGTATTGTTTACAACAACAACAACAACAACACAGCGTTTGCATTCACCTTCCCGAAACATTGTGGGTATTTTCTTGTGCTTCATGTTTCTAGCCGAATGCCATTTCTTCATGGAAATGGATTACCTACAACTCATGATGACGAAGTGAGTGAGAGCTAGCAGTGTCCGGGCTGCCTGCCAGCCCTGCCTGCCGCAGCAAGTCCTGCTGGCTCTCCGAGACAGTTCAGTCGGGTTTTGTCTCTCGTCCTCTGCGATGATTGACTACTGAATGGAATCTCTGCCTGACAATCACAGACTTAGGTCTCTGGTTGGCTGGAATTCTCGCATACGTATATGACTATCGCCTTTTGCCGTTGCGAGAATTTCAGACTGAGATATCTCACTAGACTCTTTATCATCTTTCTGTTTACCTCACGGTAACAGAAGTCTGTAGCCTAGTCTCCCGCTTCATTGCACCTGCCGCTGCGATGATGCAGAATGATTTCTTCAGACATCTGAGTTTGTCTTCTAAATACATCTTGTAATTCGTAAGTGTGCAATTATTCTTTGTTCACCCTGAATTGTAGATGAATAACGGAAGACTTTGCTTGTTCTCTGCCCTGCCAGCTCTACTTCCAAGTAATAGAAATGTCCTCCCTGATCCAGCCCATGAGAAGCAGTTCTTCAGGCAGTACAATCCCTGTTTTCATTACTGGAAGGTGCTCCGCTTTCATTGCAAACTCCAACTTCTCACCGAACAGCAATGAAATAGTGGTTTAGTGTTTTCTCTGTAAGACAACAGGGATTAAAGCCGTCTTCACTGGTTGGTGTCATCGATGGGACTTTTTCTATGTTCAGAATCTTGAGAGTTAACTTCTCTCGATTCACCTGTGAAGACGTAGGTCCCCATTCACCTTAGTCTTTCACTGGCATACAGTATTGTTTCTCCTTAGTTGAGATTCAACTACTATGAGAACTTCTGTCTTGCAATCAGGGACCTCGGTCTCTAGAAGGCAATTGACTATAGTAGTCTGATGGGCACATGCCTTGAGAGAATCATCGTCTCGTCTCCCAACTTTGGTGGCAAACAAGATAGACGATTTGTATGGTTTCTCGGCATAACCCTTCAAAAGGCGAGTCTTGTAACTACATCTTGTATGCATGACTACTCGCCTCATACCAAGCGCAGTCAGTCGGCAGCTGTTGAATAGTCGAAGACCGTCATGAGCTACGCTGTGGACTTTGTATTGGTTGATCCAGATCAGTCATTACTTTGCCATTTTGGCGTGTTCCTGTACCCATAAGGATCGACACCCACCATGGAGTGTCGGTGTCTTTATCCGCTGGGGAATATTATGAGACCGTGAGAGAACTTTTCTCTGCCAGTTGGATAGACCCAGTGGATAGGGGTACTTGTCATCACTCCGAAGAATATGTTGGACAGGAAGATAGATAACATCTCATTGCGACCATATTTATCTTTCCCTTCGGGCCTGCCCACAGGTCTTTGGAACCTCATTTCCTTGGACCGGTGGTGGATGCTTGCAGGTTGTGTTTGCTTACCCAGCTCCTTCAAGAGGACAAGTTGATCTCACCTATGTTGTGCAGTTCTAGAGGTAAGAAGGATGCGAGAGTGACTGGCCTCTCCGCCTTCCCCACCTCGTCCTTCCACTCCTCTTCCTTCAGGTTGTGGATAGGACTCGAACTTACTCTGGCTGGTCGGACGATTGATGCGGTAAGCTTATACATAAAGCATCCTTTTTTATGTTTCTTATCAGAATCATAGAAGCAATCCCGCTCCTTCCTCTAGCAAGGGGAGGAAGGAGACTGGCAATAATCCAAACCCTTCCCAGAACTTTGCATTAATGCCTCCGACTCTAAATATTCTTCACAGCCCATTTTCGGATGAGTTACGTTTCCTCACTCATTTCGAAAAGGCCCATAAGTCTGACTCTTGATCATGCAGCTCCTATACTCCGATCAAGTTGTCAGAGGCAGGGCACTCCTCCTCGCTCACGACCAGGAGTAGCAGCCTAGGTGTGTAGAACTCCAGTCAGTTCTAGAGGCTCGCTCATATTCCTCTCACCAATCAGTGAGTCTTCCTTATGTAAATTCTGAGGGTTTGTATATCATGTAGGAACAAATCACAATTTTTGAAAGTATGCAAATTGTATTTTTCCTAACTTTACAAACCTGAGGTCCTTTACATTCGTGCCCACCTCATGCCACCCCTCAATCTGAACCTGGGCCAAAAGGCAAAGTGGAGTTTTTATATCCGGGCAGGCTAGCCTACCCACCTGCCACACGGTAGTTACTGCCTTAACCACCTTGTTCAAGAATTTAACAGCCGTAATTCCAGATACGCCGAAAGTAATTCCTTATGTAAAGGACCTCAGGATTGTATAGTTAAGAAAAATACAATTTACTTCCAAAAATTGTGATTCTATTTTGTCCAAAGGTTATCTGAAGGTCATGCATAACCCTATAGAATATGAAGAAAAATGTTTACATTTTTTTCAAGTAAATTGTGTATGAGTTCCACCTAATATTATACTCTTTCTTTTCAGGTCATCATTGCCATGATGGAGGTCCTTTGCAGCGCACACAGTCTTTATCATGGGTTATAGGCTTGAGATATTCTCATCAAAATCAATTTGAAGTACATTTCATTTATCAGGTCTTTAATGGTTTTAATTGTGTATACATAAATCTCCTTTGAAAGAGAAAATCATTTATCAGGTCTTTAATGGTTAATTGTGTATACATAAATCTCCTTTGAAAGAGAAAATAATGGCCTATTCAAAAAGTACATACTTAGGGGAGGAGAGACTTTACTATTTTAGTGGGAAAGTAAGAGCATTTTGGAAGGACAAAGTTTTTTTCTTGGATCAGAAAAATGCTGCTATTGTTTGGCTTTGAGAAATTGTATATTAATGGACATAGAGCATCACAGACAGATTTGCATACTTTGCATGCAGTGGTGAAGACAGTGATTGGAACACGTCTCCAGATCTTTATTCTATGTTGTGAAATATAGTTCTAATGAAGTTCATCCATGGCCTTATAAATTGAAAGGGAAACAAGTACTTTGGTTTGCATATTTTGCATGGCATGGTTGCAAGGACAGGATTGGAAAACGTCTCCAGATCTTTATTCTTATGTTGGGAAATATAGTTCTAATGAAGTTCATCAATGGCGCTTATAAATTGAAAGGAAAGTAATTTGGTTTGATATTTTGAATGGATAGCGAACAATACCAAAGCTGTTGAACAACAGCTTGAGAGGTATAATGTTGTGTATATGCCTGTTTCTTATTACACTGGGAAGTTGACTAGTGTATTTGCTAATAAGCTTTTACTATTTGGTGATTCTCGAAATAGTGTAATGGTACAGAGCAGAGATTTGTCTTTTTATGGGCAAAATGTTGATTGCAGAGAAGCTTTGCTGAATGTGGAGCATCATGCTCCCCTTATTCATGCATTTATTATTAGCTTACAGTTTCTTACAAATGAGAATTTTGAAGGACCAAAACCCCACATACCCACTTGTCCTGTTGATAAAAATAGTTCAACCACGTGGCTAGCAAAATTTGCTTGGGTAGGGGAAATGCCTTATGAATATAAGCAGCTACTAAAAAGATTCCAGATCATTGAGATCAATGAATGGAATTCTTTATGCCAAATTGGAGGGAACGTACAGTATCCCTTAAGCAGTCCTGAGAATTGTTCACAGGGAACTTTATTTTCTGTTCCTGAAGGTGCTAAAGGGAATAGGAATAGGACTAGAACTGTTGCTGAGCCATTACTTGTTTCAACACAAAAAGGGCCTGCAATTGTTAAGGGTTTATTATTAGCAGCCAGCAATGATTATGGCCTCATCAACAGTTCTTTAGATGTTGTTATTTTCAGTGTAGAAAAGTTTTACGTTGATGGGGAGATATACAGGGATGGAAAGCCTCTAGTATGAATTCTTTCATGACAGAAGTGTCTCATTAACAGTATGGAAAGTGCCCCTTAAGGAGCCTGTCCTAGTTTTTGATATCTATGTGATGTGGAGAGCAGTATGTGTATGGTTTGGTATTCCACCAAAAAATATGGAAGCTATTAAGAAGCGTTATTATAATGGAACCATCAGTGGGTCAGTGCCTCAAGCTCTTAACACAACCAGTGATAAAAGGTATACTCTGGTTTTGGGCAGAATAACCAGTATATCATATAACTATGGTTATGCTATAGCTGAAGTAGGGAATACCACCATAGATATCTCATTTAAACGAAAAGCATCTATACATGAAAGGATATAAAACTGCATTCTAAATGTAATTTATTTGCTTGAAATAAAGGGAGATCTTGAGCTAGCATTTGGAGCATGTTAGTATATCCTGTAAATAACGACAGTGAAAGTCATGTACGCTGCTCTAGCACTTTGGGAGGAAACATACCAACATTATGTTTCTTCTGACTTATTATACAGAATACTTCTTGAGGTACGTAATGTTGCGCCAGAAGATTTTCATGCCCTTGAAGTTGCTGAATCATCTGATAAGTCAGAGGATGATAAGATAGGTCTCCACATGACTGGCATGATAGTTAAAACTACTCCTGAATATGGCATAATAGAGACTAAGAGTATTACAATTGAGCCCTCTTATGTTTTCTTTTCACGAGCAAATTTTTTTATTGATGGGACTGTTCCTGACGTACATCAAATGTTACATCAGGTAGACAAGAAGCGTCAAGTTAACCTGTATGCTCGTTCTACAAAGTATCAAATAATCAATGGTTACCCTGTCACAATGCAAGCTACTTTAGCATGGATGGGGAAAAAGTCCTCAGAAAGTAAAAGACTTTCCTCAAAATGCCAGTCGAGTTACCTGTTGGAGGCAGTCAGCCATTGAGCACAATGAAGTTAATTTAATTAACACTAAAGCTGATTTATCCTCTCAAGAAGGCAGTGTCAAGAAGGCCTTAAAATTGATCAAGACTAATAGTCCTGTTATGGAACATAGACGGGGGCGTTTTGCTCAGTTACAAAATAGGTATGGTGTCATTCAATGTGGCTTTGAAGGAAAAGGTTGTAGTACTTACGTTACTGTTTGACTTTTCGGTGGTATGGATTGATGGTGACGTGTAGAACTCCATGAAAGCCTTGATGACAGCATTATTGAGGATGAAGTACAAGTAATTTGCTTGCATATGAAATATCTGCGGTCAAAGTTGGGGCATTCCAGGTGAATATGCAAGCCTCAGCTGTTTGGCTTGGGAAAAAGCCAAGTCATATAGCTCTTCCTGAAGTTCAGTCTCCATTGAAAGCTATGGAAGCAATAGTTCAGCAAGATAAAGGCAAACCAGAAGTAAAACGAAAGCCAATGAAGAAATACTTAATAAAGAATCAGGGAAATGAATGTAAAAACATTTCAAAAAAATTATCCTAATGTTAAATTGACAAATAAGAAAAGGACTGGTTCCTGTTTCCTTGGAAGATATTGCGGATAGCTTGATAAACCCCACGTTTGGGAAACATGTCACTGGCCGTATTCTTAAGTTAATGAAAGGCTGTGGCATAGCTATGTGGAGCGTTGGCAGCAAAGAAGGTGAGGTATATATGTTTTTCTTTAAGAAAAATGTATATGTTAATTTGTGCCCTATGGATGAAAGTTACAAAGTTGACAAAAGTAAAATATTCAACTTTTATGTTCTTCCAGTTTTACATAAAACTCTAGGAGTTTACAGAATTAGCCTATATTGCAACTGTGGCTGGAAAGGAAGGTTAAACCTCATATCATTCCAGTGCCAGGTGAACAGGATCATGCTCGGATTACTTTAGATAATGTTTATGCACTTGAGGTTAAGATGGGAAGGACTGTACCGGCATACATAGTCAAGTTGAAGGGAAATAAAGGGATTGCAAGGTGGCGTTCCCAGCCCCATGGAGGAGATATATTCATTGAATTTAATAAAAGCATAACCTGTGATAATATTAAGACATTCTTTGACAAGGGTCTTGAGGATGAGGAGAACCCTCGACCATGTCTCTTTCATGTCAGGCCAATTGAACACAAGGAGATAGGAGATTATGTTGTTAGTCTTACTGCTACATGTGGTTTGGTTAGGCAAAAAACCAGCTCATTTCCCTAAGCCAAAAAACAAATCATGAACCAACTTTATTTAGGACAGAAACTTCATGTCCGTCCTGTACCTCTTGATATTCTTGAAGCTGCTGCAGCAATGGCAATAGGGGATGCACCAGATCCTGGTCAGTTACAGACCAAAGAAGAGGGCCTCAGTGCCCTTGATAGTGTTGAAGCTGATCTTAACAAAAGTTTAGGAAATAAAGAAAAGAAGAGAAATAAATTGGAAATTTGGGAAAATGATGAAATTGATGAAATAACCATGGAAGGAGTTATTGTTGAGTTGTATTCAAATGTTGGAAGACTCCAAGGAGGTGATGGAAAGCAACACTTTTTTTCCCGAGAAAACAGTTACTGTAGGAGTTTGTCTTAACTATGTAGAGTTATGGCACGTTCTCGTTCAAGGTGAGTGGACTTTAACTGCTGTATGGTTTAAAAGAGACCTTGTCATTTTGTGGATAATCTGATAAAACGTTTTATTTATGCTTCAGTTTTTTAATTAGAGTAAGTTGATTACCTATTAGAGTTGTAAAGATTGTTGTGGTAATGTACATTACTCCAGCCTAGGTGGAATTTTGTGTAGGTGTGTTTTTAGATAATCCTTGCTGTAGCTTTTGTTTATGAGTTCAAATACAGAGCTTTTAAGAAGATAAGATTTTTAGTTATGTAAGAACATATCAAAAGAAAAACAGTCCAACACTAGATTAGATAAGGTTAAGCTCTCTAAAAAGTGGTTGGGCAATGGAAGTATAAGGAAAAAAACTTGAGTTTAAAACTTATGTTACATTATGATAGAAGCTAAGCTAAGTGAGTCGAGTATCTTACTCTGTTAATGATTGTTCCTTGAATTATCCAGATGGTTATGCTCTGCATGGGAAACTTGTTACTGGCATGTGGGATCTCTGTTTTCTAACCTGATATTCTTTGCAACATATGATTTTGTATAAGTAACTTACCCAGTAATTACATTGCTATAAGTACCACTTATAAAGCAGCTGGAATTCAAAATTTTGTAGGTGACTAGTTCTGACCACTAGCTGGAGAATAGGAACAACAGTAAGCAGAAAGCTCAGTTTGTTCATGCCGTCATCCGGTAAATACTGGTGACAGTGGGAGCTTGTTTGTTGTTTTACATTTATTTAAATGAATTTCAGCAGTGTGCGTTCCCACTGGAATGCATATTTAGTAACATTCATTGGAATCTCAGGATGAGTTTTAACTTTTGATTATTGAGTTTATTCATCAACTAGTGTCTTGTTTACCCTTACGAGCCAACAGTAATAATTCAGCTCTATAAATAGTTCTTGTTACCCCAAACTTACGTGAGGTTAGATTCCAGATCCCCTCACGCAAGGGAAATTTTTGCATAAGTTTGGCATGGTCTCTTAAATATCCTAATAAATGCTTACTTCTAGAGTTTGAACACTAAATATGTCCCTAATCATGCTCCTTAAGTATTAAGCCAACTTTTAAATGAAATTAAAGTTACAGTAATTTAATTTAAATGCTAGCTTAACCCTCCTTATGGCCGATTGGACGTATTAAACGTCGAGTCAAAATGTCTCCTGTATGCCGATTGGACGTATTATACGTTGACTCAAAAAAGTTTTTTTTTTAAATTCGGGGAAAAATACTTATATGCCTACCAGCCGAAAACTTTTGAATCACGCGCCTTGGGGGATGCTGGGAGTTCACGGATCAAGGCGTTGTTTTGTTTACAATCGTTACGCAGGCGCGCAAGCGCGAATTTCTTTCTTATCGCACTAAAAAGTATCAGTGACACATCTCAAAAATTATTTCGTCACTTTGACATAATTTTTGCACCGTTTTAAATTTGCCGTTACATGAAGTATTATATATGAAAATGTGTGCAATTTCATTTAGAATACAACAATAAAATACTCATGATTGTAGCTTTTATCAGTTTTGAAATATTTTCATATAAATAACGATAAGTGCCAAAATTTCAACCTTCAGTCAACTTTGACTCTATCGAAATGGTCGAAAAACGCAATTGTAAGCTAAAACTCTTATATTCTAGTAATATTCAATCATTTGCCGACAATAAACAACCCATGGTTGTAGCTTTTATCAGTTTTGAAATATTTTCATATAAATCACAATAAGTGCCAAATTTCAAACCTTTGGGTCAACTTTGACTCGACGAAATGGTAAAAAAACTCAATTATAAGCTAAAACTCCTACATTCTAGTAATATTCAATCATTTACCTTCATTTTGCAATAAATTGGAAGTCTCTAGCACAACTATTTCGATTTATGGTGAATTTTTTGAAAAAACTTTTTCCAATTACGTCTGCACGGTAACTCTGCCAAAAAAATCAGAAATTCTTTCATCAGTTTGTTGTAATGTTTGCACTGTTTTATATTAGCCATTACATAAAGTTTTTTTTTATAAAAATGTGCACAGTTTCATGTAGAATACAACAAAAAACAACCCATGGTTGTAGCTTTTATCAGTTTTGAAATATTTTCATATAAATCACAAGTGACAAAATTTACAACCTTTGGTCAACTTTGACTAGACCGAAATGGTCAAAAAATGCAATTGTAAGCTAAATCTCTTACATTCTAGAAATATTCAGTCATTTACCTTCATTTTACAATAAATTGGAAGTCTCTAGCACAATATTTCGATTTATGGTGAATTTTTGAAAAAAAACTTTTCCCTTATGTCCACGCTGTAACTCCAGAAAAAATCAGAAATTCTTTTTTCAGTTTGTTGTAATGTTTGCACCATTTTATATTAGCTGTTTCATAAAGTTTTTTTATATGAAAATGTGCGCAATTTTATGAAAAATATAAATAAAACAACCCATGGTTGTATCTGTTATCAGTTTTGAATATTTTCATATAAATCACAATAAGTGCCGAATTTTCAACCTTCGGTCAACTTTTGACTCGACCGAAATGGTAAAAAAAAGCAAATGTAAGCTAAATCTCTTACATTCTAGTACTATTCAATCATTGACCTTCAATTTGCAACAAATTGGAAGTCTCTAGCACAATATTTTGATTTATGGTGAATTTTTTGAAAAAAAAAAACTTTTTCCTTGCGTCTGGTCGGTAACTGCCGAAAAAACAAAAAAATCAGAAATTCTTTTTTCAGTTTGACGTAATGTTTGCACTGTTTTATATTAGTCGTTACATCGTTTTATATATAAAAATTTGTGCAATTTCATGTAGAATACAACAAAAAACAGCCCATGGTTGTAGCTTTTATCAGTTTTGAAATATTTTCATATAAATCATGATGTGCCAAAATTTCAACCTTCGGTCAACTTTGACTCGACCGAAATGGTCGAAAAATGCAATTGTAAGCTAAAACTCTTACATTCTATTAATATTCAATCATTTACCTTCATTTTGCAACAAATCGGAAAACTCTAGCACATATTTCGATTTATGGTGAATTTTTGAAAAAAACTTTCTGGTGGTGTCGAACTGTGTCGGCCGATGAAAAATCCCTGTTACTCATTTTTCTAGTATAAATAAACTCTACTAACAGGAATCATTTTGTGATAAAATTTTCTCTGTGTTGCTTTGATGGTTTTACAATTTGTTATATACCAAAATCATAGCAATTTAGTGTACAATACAACGAAGAAAAATTAACTCATCAGCTTTAACCGTTTTGCTCACAGTGCGATTTGTATACAATTATACATGAAATTTTTTTTTTTCCGCTGTCATATATCCCAATATTTATATATGATATTTTTTTCATTTCTGATGGTTGTATAATAAACTTCAGGCAAAGACAAAAAAAAATGGAGCCAAAAATGAACTATTAATCTTGAAAAATAAGCGTGCTGTGATTTAAAAAAAAAAAAAAAAAAAAAAAAAAAAAAAAAATTTCCGCTTCGGCGGTAACTCCCGAACACCGCCGGCATACGAGAAACTTTGGTAAATAGCCGCTTGGGCGTTTAAGGGTTAATGGCAGTTTTCCACTTATTGGCACGCCCCTGGGAATAGAACCCCTCCGATAACCGGGACTGCTTGTTGGTAAAAAATAAATAAATGTGACATTTTTAGGATAAAATAAAGTTTTAATTATACTTGCCCCATAACTATATAGCTAAGAGTTTCACTCACTGGCAACTAACATCCTGAAATTCACTGTTTGTGCTAATTTTCTGTTTTGTTTTGGCTAGGTAACAATGCCCCGCCCACTTTTGGGGGAAGAGAAAGGAACAACTTGGCAAAGAGCCCTGTTTGATTATGCCCTTCAAAATAAATCCATGCAAAGGGAAGGAGGGTGGGCTCCAATTATGTAGCTGATTCCCACATTCCAGATGAGATTTGTAGGCGTTGTAACCCTAGAAATAATTTCTCATAAATATAATTGAAAAGTGCCTTAACCTCGGAACATCGTAAGCCGAACCTGTCGTAACCCGGGGACTGCCTGTATTGGGTTAGATTTCAGGATTAAACTGGCCCAAGAGTCTCATCAGATTTTCAGTATGATGCTAAATGGTAGTTTTGGCCATGAAAACCAGAGTGGAAAAGTAATTTAATTTCTCTCGACAAAAAAATAAAAAAAAGGACTTCTTTTAAAACAAGGAGAGTATTATTGTACAAGTGAAATCCTTCTGTATAAAATACTTATTTATTAAACAAATGAAACAAAAGTCAATAGGGTTCAATAATTAATGAAACGGATCACTGGTGCACATTATTTAAACAACCATTACTTGCTCAAGAACTTTCCTCTAGAGCATTTGAAATTAAATGTCTCAGGTTTATGTATATCAAGTTAGACAAAATACTTGGTGTCCAAGTTTTCAAAGTTTCCAGCTCTTGAATAGGAAGCTCACCTGAATGGCAAGCTTCTACACCTGTGGGGAAGAACCAGTTCACAGTTAGCAGTGGAATGAAATACTGACACACCTCACGTACAGCAAAACCAAAATTTTGTTTAAACAGAAAATTAACAAAATGAAAATTCTGATAACCTTTGAGTCTCACTTTCAACTCACTACAATGCGTTGAAGCCTTACGTAGAAGTCAGCAAAAGATTCTCCTTCCATCTGCTTGCAGCTAAGCAATTCCCTACGGCGAAGAACTTCGTTGCGTAGACCCTTTATGTGAGACTGCAGGGCATCCAACACTTCGTCTACAGACTTATCTGTGGAAGGTGTGTTCCAACACGCGTTGAGTTTCAAGGGCTAGGCACATCCGCAACTGGATCATCTGTTTCTCCCTAGGAAGCTTGAAAAGATCCACCATAATGGCATAATCATCCCACCGGCGTCTCCATTCTCTAAACATTTGGAATGTTGCATCAGCCTTAAGCTGGGCCAGTGTTTGCGCAGTCGCTTTTTGTGGTGGGGAAGAGAAGGTTGACTGGAGGAAGAGGTACCCATCTCTATATCTGGTATGGGGTTTTCTGAGTGGAAGGGTTGGGCAGAGAGCACCTGGATAAGGGCAGTAAATCTTGCATTTTCCTCATCTCTGCGCATGTTTTCCTCTCTTCTGCATAATTCCTCTTGCGCTCTTCTGTCTTCTTCTTCACGTCTTCTTTGTTCTCTTCTTTCTTCATCTTCACGTTTTCTTTGTTCTCTTCTTTCTTCATCTTCACGTCTTCTTTGTTCTCTTCTTTCTTCATCTTCACGTCGTCTTTTCTCTTCTTCATACTGGCGAGGTTATTCTAAAAACTTGATAAGTTGGAGGAAATCTGTGGTAGTCGGTTGGGTGGAGGGGACGGGCTGGTAGTGAGGGCGAAGGAGTGGTGGATAGGGGGAGGAGGGTGGTGTCGTCCTGGCGATCTCCTCTCCCACGGTGTTACCACTGCGTGCATACGCTCCCACACTACTGGCATTTAGGAGTCCTTGATCAGTGGTGGCCTTTGGTTGGCCTACAAAATCTTCTAACTCATCCATTACATGTAATGTGGAATGAATGACACATTAATTCCTCCTTATAAAATTACGGTTTGAATAAGAGTTATTAGATCAGCGAGTGAGTGTGTGCATACGTTTGTGCGTGTCTGCTCTGCATGGAGTCAGTAACCCGGAAGCAATGAAGGGGACTGGATGTATGGGTATCCGCTCTCAATGAGGGCAGCAGAAAGGGTTTTGCATGTCACCAAAAATTAAGTGAAATGCACAAAATAAGGCACTTAAATGGCAAGACACTTAGCACAACACTTCACTCATTAACTACTGATCACTATACACTTGCAGCACAGTAAGTCCAGATAAGATGCTGGGCGAAGAAGGCAAACAGAAGATAGCGTCGGTGATTAATGGCGGCGGAAAACGTACTTGCAGAAAAATCCTCTTGAAATAAAACTTCACTGACACTTCAGTTTACTGTGCCTTGTGTGTGTTCGGTATGTTATCCTTATCACTAAAGGGTGGGGAGGGAGGAAACACCGAAATATTAAAAGTAGGTTCTTAATGTCTAATGAAGTAATACACAAACTCACAGAGGTGCAAAATAATGTGCAAGCAAGGAATACAGAGCAGTGCCGTTCTGGCGAAACATGACTGCCAGACGGGCGAGATTCAGTCATTACATATCGTACATGACATATGAGAATGAGATACATTAAATACATAGGGAGGTATATAAATGAATACGAAAGTTAAAGATTGTAACACATATTATACATAAATGTTCATATATCGTACTGAATGTTTCTTTCAAATATATAAATGCAATGAGCTTTTTACATCTTCATGCATGGAGGTTATCCAGCAGCTCCTCACAGCGAAAGGACTTTTTTTGCGGAGAGGCTGCGACCAGCAGTGTCAGGATACCTCCTGGAAGTCCTCCAACGTCTGTTTGTAAATCAAGACCCAAGTGGGCCATCTTCTGTGGTTGGTGTCGTCAGAGAGGCAGTTCTCCTCTTGGAGCCTCTATCCCCTGATTGCTGACTTCTTACTATACCTCTAGAGAGAGAGAAGCTCCTTTCAGTCTCGGCGTTAAAAGGCTATCGCTTGGACTTGAGCCAAGTCCTCAGACTGAAGGAAATTGATCTCTCTTCCTCGGAGGAACTGTCTATGCTCATACAAAGCTTTGAACAGGGTTGCACTCTGGTATTGGCAAAGCCTCCTCCCTGGGACGTCGTTTCTGTCCTCAGGTTAGAGCTCCGTATGAACCGCTATCTCTGGCATCTGATAGGGTTCTCACCTTGAAAACTGTTTTCATACAATGAACTTACCTGTCAGATATATACTTAGCTAAGACTCCGTCGTCCCAGCTAAGTATATATCTGCCAGGTAAGTATGTATGAAACTTTATTGTATTATAACAATATCATTTTTCTTCTCGACTTTGCTTCCTCCAAGCGAGTCAGGGAGCTTCATGGCCTAACTTATACTGCTCCACTCATACTGAGCGTGGGACCAATGCCTGATTCAGTTCGTCCCTGAGTTTGTTGGCAAAAACCCAGAATCCGGCCCAGGTGATTCTCGGTTTTCTTCGTTCCAGGTTATGAGCCTGTGCACTGTAACCGAAGACCCAGATGAGCTACTTCTCTGTCCTCTGAGAACACTGAGGCACTATCTCCAACAGACCAGCTCTACTCAACCCACCTTACAACATCTTTTTTGTTTTTAAGTACGGGCCGTTTAGCAAGAGGGTTACGGAGAATACCATTTCACATTGGATTCGAGAGGTGATTTGCCGTACCCTCTCCCCTCCCTCTTCTCCGCTTGCAGGTACCAGTCGAGTGAAGGCTCATGATGTGCGTCGAATGAGCACATCTCTTACCTTCAAGAAGAACCTCTCTGTTACCCAGGTGATGGATGCTGGCACATGGTCTCACCCTTCCATCTTCACCAGGTTTTACCTTAGAGACTGTACTCACAGCTACCTCAACACAACTGACCTTGGTCCTGTGGTAGCTGCTCTAGAGGTCAGAAGTATCGAATCGAGGTTCCGTATCAGGCTTGGGGTGAATGTGAGAGTATGACTGGCCTATTATCTTTTCACCTTTTCCCCTTTCTTGGGGCCACAGCATCGAAACCCGTTCTCCGGCACCGATTTCGATACTGGTAAGCATTCCATGTCCGACTAGTGGTTTTTTTGTAGACACACAAGTCAGTCTCCACACTCCTTTCTGAGGGGGAGTGCTTCAACCCAACAAACCCTTTATAATTATATAGCCTGGTTTTGGTTGCCAGAGAGAGTTCTATGCTCACACCTTTGATACCCAGGCTGTCGGCCATCAGGTCGCATTTACCATGGCTCGGCGGGTGAAGGATCCATGACCCGAGCTATAAGCCCCGATCCTTGCATCCCGGGTTCCATTCTCAGCCAGCGAGACAGGACTTCCATCCCTACCTTAGATGAGTCTCCTAAGTAAAGGACGGAAGGTTTGTATACGGTGTAGGAACATATTACATTTTTGAAAGTAAAATGTATTTTTCCCTAATCATACAAACCTGGAGTCCTTTACTTGTATGGTCCCGCCAAACACCCACCCCTTGATTCAAGGGTCATTATCGGAAAGTCCTGGCTGTAATCATAGTGGACGAACTCCAGTGAGCTGGTGGGGAAGCGGTGCTTCCCTACCGCCGGGCAGGTAGTCCCTGTAGTTACTACCTCTGTATATAAAAGAATGTATTAACCGGCAGTTTCAGCTGAGCTGCAATCTATCCTAAGTAAAGGACTCCAGGTTTGTATGGTTAGGGAAAAATACATTTTACTTTCAAAAATGTCATATTTCAAGCAGTATAGAAATGAAAGTTTTTTTTTTTCCCCTTTATTACAAAATGGAAGCATAAATGTTTGCACCATTAATGAACAAAAGGTTTGTTCATGAATCTTACCTGCCAGATATATATAGTGTATTCTCCGAAGTCCGACAGAATTTTCAAAACTCCCGGCACACGCAGTGGTCGGCCAGGTGGTAGTACCCATTCCCGCCGCTGGAGGCGGGGGGGGTGCGTGGGGGGGGGGGGCCGCCCCCCCCGCCCCGTAAGGAACCATTCCCATTTTCTGTCAGATATTTTTCTGTCGCCGGTGCAAGACAACAAGTGTTTTCTGCACCTCCGTCATTGGATTTTGGAACTCTTTTGGTCACTTGAGTATCCCGATTGATTTTTGGTTTATTTGATTAGGATCGGTGGTTAGGCATAGGCTAATTGTAATTGGGATTTGTTTTTATTTTGGCTTGATTTTTCCTTAAACTTACGATTGTCTGGATCTAGTTCGACTAGGCCAGAGTATGTTGTGGTGGAAGAATGCAAGGTTAGGCTACCGAAAACTTCGGTAGACCCTCATAGAGTGTGCGTAAATTGTAGGAAACATGTTTGTATGTTTGATGAGCGCTGCAACGAGTGTGAAAATATGTCTGAATCTGCGTGAAGGCTTATGAATCATAGGTACGTAAACTAGAACGTGATAGTGTAAGGAGGTCTTCCTCCAGGCGTGTAACACAAGTTACCCGTCCAGTAGAATTTATCCCTCCAAAGACCTGTGATGCCTTCGGGCCCTACAATAGTGTCTTTGGAGGGTAATACCCTATCTGTGATTCTTAAATCTTTGCGTAGCCTGGAATCATGTTTGCATTGGAAAGTTATAGTAGTGTAGTGAAGTATAGTGATAATGCCATGAGTGTTCATTCTATCGCGTAAGCGTATAATTTCTCATTGACAAAACACTACCGCGTGATGGCTCTCCCTACCTCGGTGAGGCAGAATGTAGTATGGGAGGTAGCTGTCCAAGTGTCTAAAATACTCTACGATTGTTCATAAAACTTACCAGTCAGATATATGTATATATATATCTGCGGGTAAAGGTGAACAAGCGATGTTGTATCATAGTAATATTATTTTTGCCCTTACGTCATATTACTATCAAGCGGTTGTATGGTTCAAGTTATATACTCATACCATAGTTACTCCTACGGAGGACAACCGAGAGTACGATTATTCTTATTACATTTAATCGGTTCTCCCTGCAACTATTCAGGGGTTGCCGGTTTCCCTATTTTTAAACATTTAAGGTATTGTTATGACAATACCAAGTTAGCCTTTTATATTTAGCAAATTCAGTTTCGCTTAAATATACCAGTTTGATGGATTTTGGTTTCTGCTCTATAATGATAGTAAAACCTATTCATTCGTAGAAGGGTGGTAGTGGGGGCAACTCAGGCAGAGCAGTGCGAGAACGAACGAACGTTCTCTGAGTCTGCTGTCACTAATGCGTAATGCCAGTGCTCAGTTCCATCTGATTGTCTGCCATGCGCAGTAGGTTACGTCTCTCTCTCTCCTGCGGGATTGACGACTAACCGTATTTTCTACCCTACAATCACGGCCCGGCCTTAGCCTCGGGTTGAGGGGAATTCTAGCATACATGGCTGAACATCTTCACTTTGCGAGAATTTTTTCATAAAAAAAAAAATAATAAAATAAATAAATAAATATATATATATATGTGTATGTAGTATGTGTATATATATATATGTATGTGTATATGTATATATATATATGTATATATATATATGTATATATATATATATATATATATATATATATATATATATATATATATATATATATATATATATATATATATATATATAATATATATATATATATATATACAGGTAGTGCTCGAGTTACGATAATTCGTTTTACGATAATCCGATGTTACGATGGGGTTAGCAATTAATACTAAAAAAAAAAAAAAAAAACAAAAAAAAAAAAAAAAAAAGTTGAAAATGCGTATTTTTAAATTTCGCGCACAGCGAGCGATGGGCAGCAGACGTAATACTACGCAGGTACGATATGTTGGCCCGAGAGCGAGAGGCTGGCGTAGGTACAGCGGCAATGAGTTCGACCTCACTTGCGCTCGTTTTGAACCAAGAAACATTAGGTCGGTGTTCGTTTGTGATTTGAGAGTTTTTTTAAGTACCGAAAATTAAAACAAAAAAACTATGTCTGCCAAACAACCAAATAGGTGTCCTGCTGGTAGTGCAAAAAAGAAGAGGCAATCCATCACTTTGGAGCAGAAACTGAAAATAATAAACCAGCGTGAAGCGGGAAAGGCAGTCATGGTTATTGCACGTGACGAACGTTTATCGCAATCGACGGTATCCACCCATCCTAAGGACAAGAAACGCGTAATGGATGCTGTAAAGGCATCTGCTTCAGTTCATTCAACGGTTATATCAAAGAAGAGGATAGGGCCTTGGAAGAAATGGAGCAGTTACTGGTCACGTGGATGGAGGATCAAATACAAGCGTATGCCGCTCACCCTCTTAACCATTCAGCCACAAAGGCACGCATGCTTTTTGAAGAGCTGAAGAAGAATTATGATGATAACCACAACAAAAGTTTTGCAGCAAGTGCTGGATGGGTTTTGTCGTTTCAAGAACCGCCATAATTTTCACAGTGTGAAAATTAGCGGTTGTGAAAAGCAGCAAGCGCTGATGCCGACGGGGCCGCCTAAATTTAAGGATGTTTTAAACGAGATCGTCGTTAATGAAGGCTACTTGCCAGAGCAAATCTTTAATGTTGACGAAACCGGACTTTATTGGAAACGTATGCCACAACGGTCCTACATCCACAAAGAAGCAAACGGTGATGCCCGGGTTTAAGGCATACAAGGATCGATTGACTCTTCTGCTTGGGGGAAATGTGTGGCTGGGTATAAACTTAAGCCCTTTATGATTTGATCACTCAGAAAATCCAAGGGCTTTAAAAATAAAAAACATCGACAAGCAGACACTTCCCTGTGCATTACCGTCATAATAAAAAAGCTTGGATGACTGCAATATTGTTCGAGGACTGGTTCGTTCATTGCGGAAGTGAAAGATTATTGTAGAAAAAATAACATCCATTCAAAATTCTTCTGATTCTCGACAATGCTCCTGGGCCACCCTCGAGCATCGGAGATAGTATTAACGAGAATGTAAAAGTTGTGTTTCTGCCACCAAACACAACTTCTCTCATACAACTGGATCAGGGTGCTGTGCTACGTTCAAGGCGTATTATCTCGGAACACGTTTGCGCAGGCTGTTCAGGCTACGGATAACGAGGAGAAAGATCTCAGAACTTTCTGGAAAGAATTTAGTGTTCTTAACTCCATTATGAACATTGGAAGGGCGTGGAAGGAGGTAAAGAAAGAGTGTATGAATGGGTCTGGAAAAATCTGCTGAAAGTGTATGTGAACTCGTTTAAAGGTTTCGATCAGAATGAAGAAGAAGTGGAAATCAATAAAAAGATCTTGATACTTGGGAAAAGTTTAGATTTAGAAATTGACGAGGAAGATATCCAAGAACTTATAGATGTGCAAGATGTAGAGCTAACGGCAGAGGATTTAATTGCACTTGCAGAAGAGAAAAAAAAAAGCAGAAGAGGAAGAAGAAATAAAAGAGCCGGAGCGAACGTTTACGACTAAAAAACTGGCAGAGGCGTTTTGCTTTATTTGATCAAGGACTGAAACTTTTAAGTGAAATGGATGGGGACGAGGACGGTTTGCCAAAGTTCAGAGGGCTCATCAAGACAGTGTTGCATGTTACCGATTAATTTATGAAGAACGAAAAAAACGCACTGTGCAACCTACAATGGATTTTTTCTTCAAGAGAACGACTCCAGTGCATTCCGCTTCCCCCAGCCCTACCCCCTCACTTGAGACTCGATCCTGTACGTCTTCGGAACAGTTGTTTCCTCGAGACACCTGAACTTACAGAAGAAGAAATTTTATCTGAGGAAGAGCGAATTGATGATCCTGCTGCTTTATCATCATCCTCCTCTTCCGATCTTTAGTTATAGTAGCCATGAACAGCCATGACACCGATCACGTATGCCGACAACGGACCGAATCTTGGTGAGTACCCTTTACGCTACATGTCTGATCCTTTTCTTATTATTAAGTTTCTTTTTATACTTAATTATATAAGTCAATCTGCATTGAAACACCCGAACTAGCTGATATTAATAATTTACTATACCTTATATGTATAGGTATACTGTGTAGTGTAGGCTAATCTTCCCATATATGTGTATATAGCCTAGCCTATATGGTACTGATTAACTTAGTGTAGGCTAGGCTATATCCGAGATACGATTTTCTCAACTTACGATGGGTTTTTCGGAACCTAACCCCATCGTAAGTAGGAGAATACCTGTATATATATATGTGTATAGATATATATGTGTAAATGTATATGTGTGTGTATGTATATATATATATATGTATTAGACCTTTTTCGGTTCTGTTTACCGCATGGTAACAGAATTCTGTCCGAGTCTACAGCGGCATAGCACACATGATTTCCCTCGAAACAAGAATGATGTGCAAGAGATGCAGTCAATTAGCTCGCCGAGACGTCACTTGCTCGATTATGAAGGGGACTCCTTCCGCTGCCAAATAGGACAGCGCCGAGCGCGACGCTCGGCAGGACGCTGGATGGACGCACAACGTAATGCTTCTTCAGACATTCGCCGAGAATCAGAGAATAGTAATGGATCTCAGGAGGAGACTTTTTAGGAAGAAACAAATGAACAATCTTCTACAGTGTCTTCAAATTACTCCTGTTTAAGTGAAACGCAGCCTTATTAGGGAAGGAAACATGCTCGGTGAGGGAATGAATGAATTGCAGGGGACCATTTCCTCGCTGGAGAAGTTTGTTTTCCTGAATAGACGGAAATTCACACCTCTGTTTTTCCTGCAGAAAAACTGGAATAGCATAGATGATCTAGAATGATTCTGAACATCTCTCATAGTCAAGATTCGTCTATAGGTGATGTCATGGCTCATAATCTCATAGAATTTGAATCTTGAAAGATTACTTTAGTCTTCAGAGACGTCCTCCCCGCGCAGGAGTTGGAACTCTCGGAGGGTCTCGCTCCCTCTGAGGAGAACGAAGACGCTATAGGTCGCACAGGCGGCCGTCGTCTTTGGTTCCTCGGAGGGGGACGCTTCTCGTCCGTTAGCTCCTTCTGCTTTGCAGTCGTCTCCTGGGCAATTGGAAGATTTTTCTGCAGTAAAAGAGAGCTAAGATGTATGATGTATGGTCTCAGGGAGGGGGACGCTTCACGTCCTCTCTCTTTTTCTACTGTGTTGCGATCTTCACCGGAGAGGACGTCTTCCGATGAGTATGCTTTTGAGCGCTTCGGTCGCTTCTAAGATATATCCTTGGCGGTCCATGTGAGAAGGAGGAGGGCTTCCCCTCGGCCCATCGTCTTCTCAAAGGATCAGCCTTTTGCCTGAGAGGAATGTTCTCCATCGAAAAGGATGATTGTGTCTTTTGCAACAACAACTTGTTTTGTTGATTGCAGTGAGAAAGGCAAAGCCACATCGCGAGAGGAAGGATGATAGGCTGCCAATCAAGAGTCCAGGCAGTCCCTTCTCCTTCTCCTCGTTCCGCTCTTTCGCCAGGTTGCCTTGCTCTCTAGATTTCATGCAGCTCTCCAGAGGTTGTCTAGAGAGCACGGTTTTACCATCTTCCCGAACGTAGTGTCAGTTGAGAAGAAGAAGAGGTCTTGGTTCGATGGCTTCGAGCCTCTTTTTGAAGAATAGTTTCAGCCTACGGCCCCTCAGTCTCCTCCTTCGCAATTGTTATCTTCGAAGGACGACTGGCTCATTCATGCCTCCACTCCAAACGCGGTGTCTGAAGGATTTTCAAAAAACAACTTAATCGTTGGTGAAGTCCCTGGAACTACTGGTGAATTTCGAAAAGTCACATCTGATCCCAACCCAATCCATCATGTATCTGGGGATTCAGATGGATTCAGTGGCTTTTTCAAGCTTTCCGTCCCAGGGACGTCAGCAGCAAGGCTTAGACAAAGTGTTAGCCTTCCTAAGGAAAGATTCGTGCTCGGTGAGGGAATGGATGAGTCTAACTTGGGGACCATTTCCTCGCTGGAGAAGTTTGTTTCCTTGGGGAGACTGCACCTCAGACCGTTACAATTTTTTCTCAAGTACAATTGGAAAGAAAACAAGAATCTACACATGATCTTGGAAACATTTTCAGGAGAGGTAAAAACATCACTTGAAATGTTGGCTAGATCCAGTGTAGCTGTCGGAGGGCGTGTCTCTCAAGCTTCAGAGCCCCGACCTAGTGTTGTTCTCCGACGCGTCCACCACGGGATGGGAGCATCATTAGGGGGAAAGAAGTGGCAGGCACCTGGAGAGGGGAACAGGTGTCCTGGCACTAAATAAAACCTAAAGGAAATGGCAGCCATCTTTTTTAGCTCTCCAGTTTTTCCAAGAAAAAGTCTCTCGTCGAATAGTCCAAGTCAACTCAGACACACCACAGCTCTGGCGTACTTGAAGAAGTAGGGAGGAACACAGTCTCAGTCCCTGTTTGCTCTGGCAAAGGAGATCTTGCTGTGGGCAAGGGCACTGGACGTCATGATCCTTACGAAGTTTGTAGCATGAAGTAGAGAATGTCTGGGCAGATCTCCTCAGCAGGACGAGGTCAACTTCTGCCCAACCGAGTAGACTCTGCATCAGGAGTATGCCAAGAGCTGTGGGGTTATGGGGACGTCCGCGGTCGTGGATACTCTTTGCGACGTCCAAGAACGAAGAGGCTTCCACTGTACTGCTCCCCAGTACTCGACCCAGCTGCAGTGACGATAGACACACTTCTCTGGGACTGGAACGGGGATGGACCTGTACGCCTTTCCGCGTTCAAGATCTTAGGGGAAGTCATGAGAAAGTTTGCGGTGTCGGAAAGGACGAGAATGACTTTGTTCGCCCCGTTCTGGCCTGCGAGAGAGTGGTTCACAGAGGTCATGGCCTTTGCAGTAGACTTCCCGAGGACGCTTCCAGTAAGGACAGATCTACTCAGACAGCCCCACTTCGAGAGGTACCACAGAAGCCTCTTCGCTCTGAGTCTGACTGCATTCAGACTATCCAAAAGTTGGCCAGAGCGAGAGGCTTTTATACGTCAATGGCGAAAGCTATCGCCAGTGCAAGAAGAGCGTTTTCCAACGCAGTGTACAATCGAAGTGGATAGTCTTCAGGAGTTGGTGCAAGAAGAATGGCATTTCCTCCATCACGACCTCTGTGAGCCAGATTGCTGACTTCCTTTTCTGAGAAGGGATCTAAAACTTGCAGTCTCTACAATCAAGGGTTATAAGTGTGTGCTTTTAGTTGTCTTTAGGCACAGAGGCCCTGGACTTGGCGGACAACAGAGACCTTCACGATCTCTTGAGATCTTTCGAAACGATGAAGGTTCAACAACCCAAGTTGCCGTCTTGGAACTTGGATGTAGTTCTGAAGTTCCTCATGTCCAGTCCATTCGAACCTAGGCATGAATTGCGAGCTTTTATGAATTCTTCTTGGTTCCATAACAATATGTCATAAAGGACATATGAGCTGTCACTTACGGGAGATGCAATTCTGTGTTGACCTCCCGCTACACGAAGGATGTCAATTCAACCTACAAGAGATCCTTTTCTCTTGGTTGTTCGTGTCTGCGGATAACGTTGCTGGGATAGGGAGCCGACACTGATCCTTACAACTAGTGAGTTAATTTTTAGTTTAACTCTTTTCAAATTAAGCGCTAACCCCGTCGTGTTAGGATCAAGGAGGGGTGATCGGGATCGGTGTTGTGCTCCTTAATTATGCTAATAGGCCATAGGTGGATATGGTCATATGAGTGGATTAGCACCCATTTGACAAATGCCAGTTAGGCTTTGCCGAGTAAGTGGATAAGACCCCATCGGCAAACCCACAAGAACTCTTACCCATAGGTCACATCCTCGCTGAGGCTCTTGAGACGAAGCAGACTCCTAAGCAATAGCTAGGAAGTCAACCCTCCGTCTGAAAAGATAGGAACCAAGGTTTTATAAGAGGTCCTTCTGATAACTTGTGGTGTTGGTCAGGAAGCCAAGGTTACCAGTGTCAAAGAATGCTTTGGCTTTTTTCTTGAGGGACACCATCAAGGAAGTGCATTCATCCTGTCAAGACAGTGATATGAAAGTGTTGAAGGTGAATGCGCATGGACTAAGGGCTATTTCTACGTCGGTAGTAGCCTTCCAAAAGAACATGGCACTCAATGACATCTTGAATGCCACATTTTGGCGTAGTAATTCAGTGTTGCCTCTCACTACCTTCGGGAGGTGAGGATTACATATGAGAACTGCTACTCTTTGGGCCCATATGTCGCAGCAGACAATATATTGGGGACAGAGAGTAGCACTCTTCCTATCTTTTAGAAAATAATATGTTAGTTTGGACTTTTTAATTTATTTCTTTTTATTTTTTATTTTTATTATGTTTATGTAGGTGTTTAGTTTTTTGTGGTCTTGGGTAGGCCGCCTTAGGCGGACTTCCCTCCATTAGCCTTGGTTTTACGAAGTTTAACCAGATAGGCTAGGTCAGGTGGTAATGTTTTGCTTCGCCCTCATAGTAGGGTAAAATGTTTTTGTCACAGTGTGGTCAGCCCCATTGACAAATCATCTGGAGCGCACCAGCAGTACATAGGTCACGTCCTTACTGGCACCTCCAGTGAAGCATTAACGCATTCGGTGTCTAAAACAACACCTATATGATCTGTCACATTGTGGTCACGCTCCCGTGACAGTTCATTAGAGCGCACCAGCTACACAGGTCACGTCCTTGCTGGCACCTCTAGGAATGCAGTACCGAAATTGGAGGTCTATAATATAGGATCTAGTTGCATTGTGGTCACGCCCCCGTTGACAGATCCTCTAGAACTCAACAGCTTCACAGGTCACTACCTAGCTGGAGTCTCTAGTAAAGCAGAAGCAGACTTGGGTGACGGTACTCACGAAGTCAGCTATGCTAACAGTGAAGGAACCAAATATCAATCATATATATGAAATTGTTTCCCAAAATCGAATCTGTCTCCCCCTTCCTCCAAAGGTGGGATTCAGCTATATATATATCTGGCAGGTAAGATTCATGAACAAAATGATATTGTTATGATACAATAAAGTTTGTTCATACTTACCTGGCAGATATATATAATCAAAGTGCCCACCCACCTCCCCTCAGGAGACAGTGGCACTAGAAAAAATCTGACAGAAAATGGGAATGGTTCCTTACGCCCGCCTCCAGCGGCGGGAATGGGTACTACCACCTGGCCGACCACTGCGTGTGCCGGGAGTTTGAAATTCTGTCAGACTTCGGAGAATACAGCTATATATATATCTGCCAGGTAAGTATGAACAAACTTTATTGTATCATAACAATATCATATTAGAGATGTTCCATCCTTATTCTTTGGAGAATTGATTTATACATTTGTTATTCTTTTGCAATTTTGATATATATGATAGGTTTCGTTTATGTGAAATATAATGTACGTATTATTATTTTATAAATTTAATATATGTTTGATTTCCAAGTAGAAATAAACATGCAGGATATTGGTTTGCCAGTAGTGAATTTTGAACAATGATGGAATTGGGAAAATCTATTATACTTATTAGCAGGTTCAGTATAATGTTAGTAGCAAAGTAAAATACTGTTGTTCATACGCGAACAAACCTTCAGTCTTAACAATAGGATCATTTCTACCGCCAAGCTGGATCCGGTTAAAAAGCAGATGAAAGCAAGGAATCTTGTGATATCTGGCAACACATGCATAGATCGGGTGAAGAGTGGTCAAGGACCGCTCATCTACGCCAGTCTTTCTTTAACCGCCTGGGCGAGAGTTGCGTTTACCTCTCTTGGCCTTTTCCCGGTTCATTGCCTGTTTTGTTTCTTTTATTGTGTGTGTGTGTTTTTACCTGGTACATATTATGGCTTCTTCTGCTCTTTCTTGGCATCAGTGTATGTGCCCCGGAGTTCCTGGGTTTCCTTGTTCTGGTTTTTTGGCTTCGGCAGAGACCGACCCTCAAATCACATGCAGTAGATGTCGTTCGAATTTTTATACTTACAAATCCTTGTGTGGAATGCCGAGCATGGCCTAAGGAGCAGTGGAGGAATTTTTTATGGTAAGAGGGAACATCGGAGAGTCTCCACTCTTCCTACTTGGGAGGGCTTTGCTGCTATTCCCGATGTTTCGTCTTCCGCAGTAGTCAACCCCCATAGTAGCGTTGTCCCTTCATCTCCTTCCTTTTCTTCCATTGATTCGTCTATGGAAGTATCGGGAGGTCGCCAGGGTAATTTTTGTAATGTAGCCCCCTCTTCCTCGGGAGCTTTTTCGGTTCCCGAGAAAGGTGAGGTTTTTTCATCATTCTCTTCTCTTCTAGTGTTGGAGGCGTGCAAAATGGCGGCAATTTGGAAGACGCTTGGGCTAGGGGGTACCCCGTCCTTGGAGGGGTTGCTAGCACATTTTGTGGAGGCTCGCACCCCCCTTCCCGGTCTGGCCAGGCCATCCCCCCTCCTCCCTGCCTCGTCTTCGTGGGTAGCAGCAGTTGGCCATCTTGTCTTGTATTGCTCTGCCAGTGTCTGCCGCCACTTTGAGTTGGAGTGACGCTGCGGCATTAGCCCCATTGATGAAGTCACGGGGTCCATCTTTGTGTATTCCTCCGCCAGTGGCGTCTCTTTCCCTCTCGGTGCCTCGCACCGAGTGGAAGTCGTGACGTCACCACCGCTTGTAACATCATTCTCATAGATGACGTATCTCCCAGTTGTCTCCTCTGATCCGCCTCGCTTAGCCGCGACGCCATCACTGCTGCCCAGTTTGCAACATCTCCCTTCCTTGTCTTCGGAGCCTTCTCTGGCACATCAGTCTGAGGTCATATGCCAGGCAGTGCTTCAGAGGCTGGACTCTGTATTGGATGTGGAGTTGGCTGCCTTCAGTTGGTAGGACTGGTAGCAAACGCGTTGCTTCGTCCCCGCCTTCCGAGAAGAGTGCACATAAGAAACTAGTGCTGTCTTCCTCTCCCTCTTACCCCTCTACACCTCGTTGGCATATCAAGCGTTGGAAGGCTATGGACTTTGTCCTTCCTTCGCCGAGGTCAAAGGGGCCGTCGGTAGGTTAGGCACCTCTCCCTCTCCTGCGCCACGGGTGGGGGCGTTGCCTGGCTGTCCATTGGGCCAAGTGGCAGAGTTACGGGGCGGAGAAGTGGGTGGTAGATGTCCTTCGGGTGGGATACCTGTTGCCATTTGACTTCTCTCCTCTGTTGAACAAGCCGCAGCTCAGGAAGACGTATCCTCCAGATTCTCTGAAGTTCTTGGCTCTTCAGGAGGAAGTGCAGAAAATGCTGGACAAGGATGCGATAGAGGAAGTAGTGCGACCGTCCCCAGGGTTTTACAGTCAAACCTTCTTGGTGCCCAAGGTGTCGGGAGGATGGAGGCCTGTGATCGACTTATCCACCTTGAATCGCTTCATCAGGAAGACACGGTTCAAGATGGAGGACCCCCGCGCTCAGTGTTGGCAGCCGTGAGGGAGGGAAGGAGACTTCATGCTGTCGATAGACTTGAGGGACACATACATCCAAATCCCTGTTCATCCACTTCCAGAAAGTTCCTTCACTTCTCTCTGGCAGACAAGATCTTTGAGTTCAAAGTCTTTTGCTTTGGGCTGATGACAGCCCCTCGAGTGTTCACAAGGGTCTTCTCTCTCGTGTCAAGTTGGGCCCATGCTCTGGGGATCCATTTGCTGACATACCTCGATGATTGGTTAGTCTTGGCAGTTTCCAGGGAGAAGCTGCTGCAAGACAGGGATCATCTACTTTGGTTCTGTCAGGACCTGGGCATATTAGTCAACCAGGAAAGTCGAACCTTGTACCCACTCAAAGGATTCTCTACCTGGGCATGGTCATCGATACGACAGTGGCAAGAGTTTTCCCGTCAGATCAGAGATTGGAGAAGTTGCGGGCTGTCAAGTCACATCAGTCAGCTCATCAGTGGCAGGTTCTTCTGGGAGTGTTATCTTCCCTGGAGAAGCTGGTCCCTCATGGGTGTCTTCATCTTCGGTCTCAGCAATGGAGACTGGGAGAATTCTGGTCTCCGGCAGGGACTCTCCCCTGTATTGTGCATCTGTCTTGGAAGTGAGAGAAGACCTTTGTTGGTGGTTGGACGACCAGAATCTGCTGAAGGGTGTCCCTCTGTGTTCTCTCCCCTGGACTTGCTTCTGTCTCGGACGCCTCCCTCGCAGGTTGGGGCGCGCACTTAGGCGACCTCATCGCTTCAGGCATTTGAGGTTTGGAGGACAAGCTGCAACATATCAACGTCTTGGAGTTGAAGGCGGTTTTCCTGGGTCTGAGGAGTTTTTCGGGGGAAGGTAGAGAGTCACTGTCGTTCTCATGTCGGACAACATGTGAAAACAAACAGGGAGGCCTGGTTTCTCAGCAACTTCATGCCTTGACCGTCGAGCTTCACCAGTGGGCAATAGTCTGCAATGAGTTAAATCTTTCAGCCAGGATAATCCATGGAAACGGAAGTGGTCGCAATGACAAACTCAGTAGCCGGGGATCAGATCCTAGGCACAGAGTGGTCCCTTCCAGCAAAAGTGGTGGCAGAACAAGCTTTTCCAGATTTTGGGGAGAAGCCATGCTGGACCTTTTCCGCGACGCGCTAAGCAACAGGAAGCTGGAGGGGTTCTCTGTTCAGTGGTTCCAGTATCCTTAGCATTGGCAGAAGACGCAGATTCCCATCCCTGGGACTACTGAGGTTTATGCCCTTCCCTCCGTTTTGTTTGATCCTTCAGGTTTCTGAACATGCTGATGAGTTCCAGGGTCTCAGATGACTTTGATAGCCCCTCTGTGGCCTCAGGCAGAATGGTTTTTCCCAGGTCTGCTGGTCGTTTTTTGGTCAAGATCCGAGGTAGATTCCCCTTGGCGGTATCTCCTGTGTCAGCCCCTGCTAAAAGGTTCCACAGTCCAGTAAATACGGTCTCTTCACGGTTGGAGCTATCCAAGTATCTCCTCCAAGCAAGAGGCTTTTCTCAGAGAACAGCTGGGGCACATGTCCACAGTCTTATGAAGTTCAACCTCCTCAGTTTTACCAATGCGAAATGGGCGATCTATGTGATTGGTGGTCGTAAACTGAGGTTTTTCTCTTCTCCACTTCGCAACCTCTATTCAGCACATAGCGAGACTTTTTAACCTTCCTCAGAGGACAAGAAACTTTGTCCGTTTCTGCTATTAGAGGCTACAGGTCGGCACTGGGTTTATGGTGTTTTACGCCTTAAGGTATCGACATTCTCTTCCTGGGAACTTTCCCTGCAGTTAGGGGTTGAGCAGTCGAGTTCTCCTAGGAGCTACAGCCCTCCCAACGTGGATGTTTCCTGTGCTTAAGAGCTGTACCTGCCAGGACCTGATGCTCAAGGCAGATTTTCTTTTAGCTTTGCATCTTCCAAAAGGTAGATAGTGGGCTACATCCTGAGTTATGAGGTGAGGGCACACCAGGGTTGGAAGTCTGATGTCCTTCGAATTTGTACCCGGAATTCGTGGCCAGACCCAAATAATCCTTGGTGCATGATGACAGTTCACTTCGTTTTCAAATTCCCTCACTGACTGACTTGTGGGTGTGATGCTCAAGAGCTTTTTGTTGTGCCCTTTCCCAGGGCCCTGCGTTGCTATCTTAAAAGGACTCCTGCACCTTAGACCAGGCTGCCGCAGACTTTTGTGTTAGTACAGGCCGTACAAAGAAAAGAGGTGTTAAGAATAACTAGGTCTCTTTTTGGATAACCTAAGCATCCAGACCGGAATACTTGACTCTTGCTTGATTTTCACCAACCACGTCCTCGTTGCAGTCTATAGCACATTGAACGTGTAGAGGTATTTGGTCCCTCTCTGTGTTCTGGCAGTCACAAAGAAACTTGGCTTACATAGAGGTGGACTGAGCACTGGTACTTGGTTATCCCACCTCCACTTCCCCGCCTTCTAATCATTATGTGTTGCCCACAGATCTATGAGACAATTTTCCCTGGGTACTGTGGTGGCTGCCCAACAGGTGTGTAACTCATAGTTGCCCTTAACGAGAAATGATGAGTTGGCTGGTCTCCTTCTTCTTTTGTACCTTCCTTCTCCTTTCGGACGGTTTTAAAGAATAGACACGTCTTTGCTGGACTGGTCTGTACAGGTGAGTGAGGTTATATCTGGTAGTGTGGTCCGTAGCACTATACCAATTTTTTTACCCACTATTTGGTAGCATAGGCTTCCACTCCTTGGCAAGGAGAGTCGGGAGTAATACAACCCTATGTCTTTGTTTGTTATTGGATAGTCCCAAGTTTCTCTTTGTTCCCTATACATGGTTATCCTATATATCTTTTATGTCACTCAGGTCTGAGGGGTTAGCTTTATTTTATCTAGCTTCTCAACAGGCTTCAGTCCCCTCTCCAAGAACGTATTTCTTTTGAGAGCTGGGACTAGGTGGGTAGCCCCCAGCTTGTGCAGGATGTCTTATCCTCCCGTCCCTCCAAGTATTATCTTCCTATTAGTTAAGACCGAAGTTTGTTCGCGTATGAAGCAAATGACAAATTTTCAAAACATTTTTGTTAAGTCCATCCTTGATGGGAAAGCACTGGTGGCGTAGATGAGCGTTTCCTTGACCATTCTTCACCCCGATCTACGCGTGTTGCCCAGATATCACAAAATTCCTTACTTTCAGCTGCTTTTTTAACCGGATCCAGCTAGCCGCAAGAAATTCCAGTTGTAGCTATGAAAAATACAAATTGTCTTAGAAATTTGTAATTTCAATAGTTCTTGCACTTCTACCCAAAGATTGATTTATTATAGGCAATGCATGAAATGTCATATGTACCTAAAAGCATTTTGCCAATGTTTCAGTGAATTGTTTCTATAAACTTACTGAAGTGAGGTACTGGAGAATCGAAAATTAGGCAAAATGTGGATTGGTCCAGCGTAATGTTGCAGGGATGAAGCCGTGTTTTGTGCATATAACTAGTGGGTGTAACAAGTACTTCTGTTCCTGATGGAGCTAAGGAACTCTTGGTAACGTTGTGGGTCCTGCTTCAACAGTTCAATTATTATTTTCCAGGATTGGAGTAAGTGATATAAGTAATATAGAAGTATTCCCTTTAAGTGTCTACAGTAACTTTTCAAAGGCCCTTATAGATTTTTTGA
Source organism: Macrobrachium nipponense (assembly GCF_015104395.2). Lineage (NCBI taxonomy): Eukaryota > Metazoa > Arthropoda > Malacostraca > Decapoda > Palaemonidae > Macrobrachium > Macrobrachium nipponense. Next base: position 114,765,268 of record NC_061109.1, read on the forward strand.
AACTTTTTTAAGTATGGTACCAAACACTATGGATTTTAAACAGAAATTTTCATAACTTTTTTTTTTTTTTCCCTGTACGGCAGCCCCTGGTTAACGTTGGTTACCGACGTTCGGTTTTAATGGCCTTTGTTACATATACATATTCATGAATGGGTTTTGTCCTTCCGTAGGGTTTGCAGCACCATTGTCCTGGTTTTCGGTGGCTTAGGCTGAGTGCTGAGACCGCCTTCATAAATGCAAACATAATGAACATGCATCTTTTCCTTGGCTTTTGTAATCAAGTTCTCCTTTACTTCGCTGTATCATAATAATTCTGTTAGTCTTCTATTATTAATTTATTACAATTCAAACAAACTGATCATCTTTTTTTGTTTGGAAATTCCCAGCCTAGGGCAGAGTTTAGATTATTTTCGCCATATTCAACTCAATTGAGAGAGATTTTCTTGCTTCTATTTAGCATAAATAATCCTCTAGAAACTATTTATATGGGACCAAGGTTATTTTCATTGTATGGATGTGTTTTAGTTAAATGTTAAGTTTTGTTGTGAATTAGGTTTAGTTTAATTTTTTTTTTCTTTAATAGAAAGGGCGCCATTGTCTGTTATCGTACTTAGCCTATAGCGCCAGAGACCCCTTCATAGAATATAGTTTTTTCCTTGGTTCTTTTAAAAAGTTATCTTTCCTTCACTTTATCCAGTAATAGACTGTAGTGTTAGGCTTCATATTACTATAGTATTTAAGATTATCAAACAAATCGATCAATGTTTTGGTTTGGAACAAATCAACTAAGCCGAGACAAGGTTATATCTTGCCTTGTTTTACTATTCAGAGCAATTTCATGCTTCTATAAGGGATAGATCCTCTAGAAACTCTATTTATAGTGGGGACCAGGTTATTGTTTTTTTTTTTTTTTGTTTTTTTTTTTTTTTTTTTCATATATGAAAGTGCTTTAAAGTTGAATATTCTTAAATAACTTAAGGTTTGTGAACTAGATTATTAATTTTCATCATTTATATGACACTTACCTGGCCAGTTAATATATAGCTAGATTCTCTGTTCCGCACTGGCAGAATTTTTCAAAACTTCGCGGGCAACCGCTAGATCAACTGGTATTTCAGGTGATCGCCACCCCGCTCCCGGTGGCGCTGGTGCTCGGAATCATTCCCATTTCGTCAGATTTTTTCTGCCACTGAACCGGCAACATTGTTTTGTTGGTTCCCATGCTAGAATTCGAAACTCGTTAGCTGACTTCGCTGTACTTGATGCTTTATTTGGGTATCGTATTGGAAGTTTTTGGATTTGGCAATCGCAATTGGGAAGTATTATAATTTCTGATTCTGGTATAGTATTTCGAGTGTGTAATGAATAAGGTGTAAGGTGAGACGGCGAAAGCTTCGGTAGACCCTCACCGTAGGTAACAGTGTAGAGAGGTTTTGTGTACTTTGGGATAATGATGTAATGAGTGTGAAAGTTTTAAGAATGAGAAAGAAATGGGAAGACTTTCACAAATTGTTGAAGAAGACTGTGAAAAGGTAGAGTAAGAAGATCGTTGGTCATCGGCGTGAGAGGTTCATGGTGGGAAGAAGGTTTCTTCTAGTAATGCCTTGAATACTTCTGTTATGTCCCTCCCCCTTCTTCCCAAGTAGAAAGTTGTTATCCTTCTCCCTCAGGTAATCTCCTGCGCCCAGCTGCCTGTTTTCTGAGGATACTAATAATTGCAATGTTTTGCCGCCCTTGCTCCATGGCGTCAGATTCAGCGGCTTACGACAAAGTGGTACGTTTGAAAGTGTCATTGTAGTGGAGGGGCGCTGAAATCGTCCCTCACTCGTGCTCCTATACCTAGGCCTCTGTCCACGCGTCCCAGAACCCAATTGAGGAGGCATTTCACGTCGAAGGGAGGCGAGAGGGTTCCCCTTACGATCATTCGTCCCTTCAGGCAGTCCCTGTTGCGTCCAGGCTGCGGCAGTGCGCCATAGAAAAGGCGACACTGGGAAGTGTTTTTTCCTCGCAGATAGTGCTCAGCGTCAGGCAGGTGATGGACGTTATGCGAAGCTTCGCGTCCATCTGAAGAGGACGCATAGGACCTACGTCGTCTCAAGATGGCTTTACCCGCAAGAACGTTGGAGTAGTTCCCCCCCGATATTTTCCCTTCCAGTGATGAGGAAGAGTGGTTTTCCAATAAAAGAGGATAGCCCGTTAAGTTCCAAGACAAACGCAAGACCTCATGAGTACGACGGTTCTCGGGATAGGAAGCTCTCCGTCGAATACGGATCAGTCCTCCGATATCTTCTCCCTTATCCGTAGGAACTCAAGATCGAGGTTCTCGTGTTGATGAAACTACGCTCGTCGGTCGTTCTCCGCTTGCTCAGACTTCCCGCCATAAGCCGAGACTAGGAACTTTCATTGAAGAGATGCGGAAGGTTAGCTGATGTGGTTAAATTGTGGGGAACTCGGAACTTCCGCCTACAGGCGTAAGGAACGCATTCCTCCAGTCAAGTACGCTAAGAGGACGCATGATGGTTGGCCTACATTCTCGTCATGCTTCGAGTCCCTCGGCGGCGCACGTTTACTGGGAGCGGAGGACGCCGGACGCAGTTACGAGAACAGGAGCAGACGCAAGTTTTCCGCGGATGCAGGACGCAGGACGCAGCTTCCGGATACAGGACGCAGGACGCAACCTCGTAGTTCAGAAGGACGCAGGCCGCAGGCGGACAGGATCCGTTTTCTTCCCGCGAGGTTGGAGAAGAATTTTTCTGCAGCAATACTGGGTTTACAGGATGTGTTCTTCGTCAGAAAGAGGAAATAGAAGCTTAGAATCTGAGGAAGGAAAAGAATGTGAAAGCACCTTTCTTCAGATTATAGGAATTGACGAATTGCTTCTTTCACTTTTTGGAGTGATTGTCAGCCTGCAGCTCCAACTCTCCCCTTCTCAATTCTCCCCAAGAAACAAAACCCGAAGAAGGTCCTCGTTTTTGAAGATGAAATTTTCGATTACGGCTAAGAGAAGGGCGCTTCAAAGAATTATACTTTGTTGAAGGAAAGAGGGAAAGCGGACCAAGCTGTGTTCTCTTTCCCTCCTGCCAAATTGGCATCGAAGTCCGGAAATTTGATATGCGACCAGGGGAAAATCTCGGCCCTGGGAGTGCCTGCTCCTCCCAGGGGGATTTTTCCAACTTGTTTGTACAGTTCCCGCAGACATTCCCTGATGCGCCAGTGTGGTGGGTCTCCATCAGAATTAGATTCATCTCTTGAAGGGATTTTTCCGGACCTTCGAGGTTTTTAATTTTTGGATTGGTCCTTTGGGAGCTCTGGGACGAACAGTGAAGATAATGAGCAACGGCTTCTCAACTCCCAAGCAGTAGTATGTTCCCTGCAAGGACAAAGCCTTAGTGATGGAGAGAATGAAATTAGCATTCTCTCTTTTTTCACCGCAGGAGTTTTAAAGAAAAGGTCACTCCTATGCTCTTTTGCTGCTAAGGGCGTTTCTAACGCCCAGAAATATCCGCATTGCTTTTTTCCCCCACTTTCTGAGCAAAGGTTGTTCCTGCGGATATTACAGGATATTTCGCTTTCCCTAACTCAGAGGCGACGCAGGATCTGTTAAGTTCCTCGGTAAGGAGATTTTACCCGACAAACAAGGTAAGTTAAGAAGACCCTAAGGAATCAAGGCAAGCTAGTCAGCCCTTTCGGGGCAGTCCCTTTTCTCGTCCGCTTTCCGAGTCGAAGAAGCTCCCTTCCCAGAGTGGGTTCGAAACCTTACTAAACAATGAACACCAGTCCTTCAGATACATCAGTACAAGGTTGCCAGACTCCAAGAAGTTTGGAAGATTGGCAAAAAAGTGGAGCAGATCCTTGGGTAGTCAAGGTGGAAAAGGACGGTTTTACAAGATCCCTTTTCTAAAGAGACCTCCTCTTACGACATCGACCAGAGAGCTGGGAACTCAATACAGCGAGCCAGTGAAACAGAGCACTAACAGGAACAGTTCTTTCTATGCTCAAAAGGAGCATAGAACCTGTTCTGGATCCTTATCCTCCGGGATTTTAACAACCCGGCTGTTTTTAGTAGCAGAAAGATCTCGGGGGGGATTGGACCAGTACTGGACGACGTCACTCAATTTATTTGTGAGAAAACAAAATTTTCGATGGAGACGACCGAGGTTCCGTCGGGCAGCCGGTACGTCAGGGGACGATGGTCACCCTGGACCTTCAAGAATGCATATTTTCATATCCCAATTCATGCAAGATCGGAAGTACCTGAGATTTGTAATGCCGAACATGGTTTTTCATTTCAAAGCCCTCTGTTTTGGACGTGCACAGCCCCACAAGTATTTTACAAGATGATGGCGACGTGGCCCACGTGGGCTACCCCGTTCTAGGAATAATAGTGTCTCTATAACCTGGTAACGATTGGCGTCTTAAGAGCCCAATCCAAGAAACATGTCTGGTATGGGACTTTAGAATGACGGGTTGTTAAACATTAACGAATGAGTTAGGGTGATGGTGGCACTTAGCAAAGTCGAATATGAACCCCAGTCAGTGAGCTAGTTTATTTTGGGATTCTGATCTCCTCAGTGACTTTTCGGGCTTTTCGTCTCCCAACAGACAAGATCTTTGCAAATCCGGAAAGTGCAAGCCTTTCTAGAGAAAAGAACATGTTTCAGCACGGAGTGGATGATCTTACTGGTGACAACTCTCGTCCCTGGAACGGTTCGTATTTCTCTAGGAAGACTTCACATGTTACCCCTACAAATATTTTTGACCAAGTCTGGCCAAGAAAATCGCAACCAGATTTCCTTCTGTTTCGAATTCCTCGCAAGAATAAAAGAGAAGTATAAAGTGGTGGCTAACTCCGGGGAAGTTAAGCAAGGGATGTCTCTCCAGCCAAAAGAACCCAACCAGGTATTGTTCTTCAGACCATCGACGCAGGCTGGGGAAGCGACTCTCGGAACTTCAAGACGTTTTCAGTTCCCGTTGGGCAATGATGAAAACGGCTTGGCCATATAACAGGAAGGAACTGATGGCGATTTTTCTTGGCCTTGAAGGAGTTTCAAATACGAGGTGATTCGCAACAAGGTGGTACAAGCAACGCGGACAATACACAGCTCTGGCGTACGTTCCGCAAGCAAGGAGGGACACATTCAATCTCTCTTTGCAAGTTTGCGAGGAGATCCTTCTTTGGTAGAGAAGGAAACAACGTAAAACCCTTCCTCAAGGAACCCAGATTCATTCAGGGGAAAGAATGTGAGAGCGGACCTGTTTGAGCAGGGAAGGTCAACTTCTATCAACAGAATGGACCTTCATTTTAGAATTCTGCCAGATCTGTGGAAATTATGGGGTCCGCCCACTGGTAGCCTTGTTTGCGACAGCAGAATGACGAAGAGAATGACGACGTATTGCTCTCCAGTCCCCAGACCGTCCAAGCAGTCGCAGTAGAACGCCTTTCTTCTCGAATTGGGAACGGGGCTAGACGTCTACGGCCTTTTCCCCCGTTTCAAGATACTAGGGAAGGTTTTTGAAGAAGTTCAGAGAGAGTCAAGGACAAGAATTGACTCTCATAGCTTCCATACTGGCCGATACCGAATATTGTTTCACAGAGGTACTGGAATGACAATAGACTGACAAGGACACCTTCCAGCAAGATTAGATCTACTCAACAGCCTCACTTCAAGCAGGTACCACAAGAACACGCCTCGCTCTTGGTTCTGACTGCGTTTCAGACTATCGAAGACTTCAGAGCGAGGGGTTTTTCTAGAGAGGCGGCAGAGCCGTGGCCGAGCTAGAAGAGCCCTTACTATTAAGTGTGTAACCAGCGAAGTGGTGCAATCTTTCGCAAGTGGGCAAGAGTCGGAAGATTTCTTCATCCAGTACCTCTGTGACTCAAATTGCCGACCTTCGCTTTTATACTTAAAGAAGGAAATAAAATTGTCAACTCAGACGATTAAAGGGTATCGAGTATGTTTGGCTCTGTAAGTTAGACATAGAGGTCCCTAGATATTTACAATAAAATTTTTCTAGATCTGAGAGACCCTCATAGTCCTTTGCAACAAGGAGGAGCCCCAATACCCGAGCTCCGTCGGAATCTCGATGGTGGTCCTGAAAATTTTAGAAACTAGTAAGTTTTACAACCGATGGGATCAAGCTTCGTTGAGAGATATCACAAAAAAGACCATCTTTTGGTGGGCATTGGCCACAGCTAAAAGGGTGTAGTGACTACAAGCAATTAGCAAACATATTGGTTTTGAACCTGACAAAGCGGTTTTGCTCTTTTCAGGAGGGGTTTTTCTTGGCCAAGAACAGAATCCAGCTCATCCATGGCCAATGTCTTTGAGATTATGGGTGCTTTCAGATCGAGTAGGACAGGAACAAGAGATAGTTCTTTGTCCGTAGGGCAATTGCGCTATTTATTTGGATAAAACCAGTAAGATTAGAGAACTTCAGGATCAATGTGTGCTCGTGCAGGACCCTAGCAGACAATGACCCAAAAATGCTATGGCCTTTTTCCTTAGGAATTAATTAAAGAGTCTCATATGTTATGCCAAGTAGAAAATTTCGGCATCCCCTTAAGGTTAAGGCACACGAGAGTGAGAGCAGTAGCTCATTCGTTGGCTTTAAAAAGAATATGGGCCCTCAAGAATTTAAATTGAACATCGACGTTTTGGAGGTACTAATTTCATTGTTTGCAAGTCATTAAACACTAGAAACGTCAAAACACGTTTGACAATGTCAACGTTGGGTCCAATATGTTATCCTCAGGAGCAGTAATTGTGGGCAAGGAGTTTTCCACCCATAACTTACTACATCTAAGGGATTTTAATGAAGTGTTGTTTTTTTTACGGTTTGTCTGAGAGGGTGATTTCCCTCGCAGTCTGTTGAGTGTAGTGTGTTAGGTTTGTGGTGTGTGGTTCAGGTGGTCTAACTTATCCTAGCATGAATGCCCAGTGGTAAAGAGAGGGCTAGGGTTTCCTGTCAACAAATTGGTCCCGTCCAGCTGTCAGAACCCCTTGTATTATAGCTTCATCAACTAATAGTCACGTTCCATAGTTGGAAGCTCTAAGCCTTTACAGCTAAGATGGCAGGAATCTGAGTTCACTACCTTATTCAGGTAGGAACTAATAGTATTTTAAATTAGAAAATTTTTAAAACTCTTACATGTTTGCTGTCTTTGACCCGAACCTCCAAATGGTCCAAGCAGCTTATATATCCTGCCGATGTTAATGTCCCATAACAATGAAATGGATGTTATTATTGGATATACACAGTTCATCTATCACCACAGTACCCCACTTACCTGTCAGGTATATATAATTAAATTCCTCACCTACACCTCCCTCAGGAGACAGGTTCAGAGAGAAAAAATCTGACTAAAATGGGAATGATTTCCGAGCCACCAGCGCCACGGGAGCGGGTGGCGTTCACCTGAACTACAGTGATCTATCGGTTGCCGCGAATTTTTGAAACATTCTGCCAGTGCCGAACAGAGCTATATAGTATATATATATACTGCCGAGTGAGTATAATAAACATGAACTTTTGTTATATCAGAATAACATCATGTTTTTTTAATAATGTGAGGTCAGGAATTATGTTTTTGTGTAAAAAACATATTCCATTACTATTTTTTTTCATCCTATTTGTAATAATATGGAGATTTACTTATTTATCTTATTCGGCATGAAAGAACAGTAAAATGCCTTCTTTCATGGCCAGTATTTTTTCTTATAATACTTTTTTTCTCCTCTATTTTTGTGGTAGAGTTGCATCCTGTTTTTTGCTGATGCACAATAATTTATAGTCATCGCAGTGTTATAAGCATTTGTTTTTCTCAGTTTCAGCCTGGAAAACAAACTGCAGCTTACCTTAGCCAATTTTTCCTCCATAGCAAATAAAGGTATACATGCAAAAATAATTTAGTCGGATTTACGGTCCTGGTTTCTACTCTACGTCATTTGTAACATAACTACACTAATTTTTATTTTACTACTGTACATGTCTTAAATGCAGCAAAACATTATTAGGTTTTGGTTTCTGTTGTTGTGACAAAACCACTGTTTTTCCATGTATTAACCCTTACCTGGCAGGTATATATATAGCTATATTTCTGCTCGCACTGGCAGAATTTTCCAAACTCGCGGCGAAACCGCTAGATCACTGGTGTTCAGGTGATCGTCACCGCACCGCTGCCCCGGGCGCGGTGCCGTAATCATTCCATTTTCCGTCAGATTTTTTTTTTCTGCCACTGAACCGTCAAACATTGTTGTTGGTTCCCTGCTAGAATTCGAAACTCTTAGCTGACTTTCGCTGTCTTGATGCTTTATTGGGTATCGTATTGGAAAGTTGGATTGGCAATCGGGGAATTGACGTTATTATAATGTCCTGCTTCTGGTATAGTATTTCCGAGTGTGTATGAAAGACTGTTGTAAGGTTAGACTGCCGAAAGCTTCGGTAGACCCTCACACCGTATGTAAGAAATGTAGAGGGTTTTTTGTGTAACTTGGATAATAGATGTAATGATGTGAAAGTTGAAATGAAGAAAGAATGGAAGACTTTCAACCAATATGTTTGAGAGACTTTAAAAAGGATAGAGTAAGAAGTATCGGTGTCCTCGGAGTGAGAGGTCAGGTTTTCTTCTAGTAGGCCTTGATACTTCTGTTATGTTCCTCCCCCTTCTTCCCATAGAAGTTGTAATCCTTCTCCTCAGGTATCTCCTGCGCTCCGCTGCTGGTTCCTGAGGCTACTAAATATTGTGAAAGGGTTTGCCGCCCTTGCGTCCATGGGCGATCAGATTCAGCGTCTACAGAACAAAGTGGGTACTTTTTTGAAAGTGTCAGTGTAGTGGAAGGGGCGGCTGATCGTCTCACTCGTGCTCCTAGACCTAGGCCTCTGCCCAATCTCCCCGACCCAAGGTAGAAGGCATTCGCGTCGAAGGGAGGCTAGAGTGTTTCCCTTAAACGATTCGATACGTCCCCTTTTCAGGCAGTCCTGTTGCGTCCCAGCTTGCAGCAGTGCGCCATAGAAAAGGCCGACACTGGGAGGTGTTTTTTCCTCGACAGATAGTGGCTGGCGTCAGGCAGGTATGGACTTATGCGGAAGCTTCGCGTCCTCTGAAGAAGGAACGCATGACCCTACGTCTTCTCAAGAATGAACTTTACCCCGCAAGAACGTGGAGTATCCCCGAGATTTTCCTCCATTCCATGATTGAGGATAAGGTGGTTCCAATTAAAAGGAGGAGAGCCCGTTAATCCCCAATACAAGACGCAAGAACCCAGAGTACGACGGTTCTCGGATAGGAGCTACTCAGTCTTGAATACGGGCAGTCCCTCTCGATTTCTTCTCCTTATCGTAGGACTCAAGATTCGAGGTTCTCGTGTTGATGAGACGTTCTTACTTCGTCGTTCTCTCTCGCTTGCTCAGACTTCCCCGCCCAGGAAGCCAGAGACTAGGAACTTCCCTTTGAAGAGATGCAAGGAAGGTTTAGAGCTGATTTGGTTAATCGTGGGGAATATCGGACTCCTCCTACGAAGGCGTAAGGGAACGCATCTTCCCCCAGTCAATTCGTCTAAGAGGACCATTATGGTTGGCCTACTTCTTTCGCGTCAAGGCGTCGTAGTCTCGTGCAGGAACCGCACGTTACGGTAGCAGGACGCAGGACCAAGTTTACTAGAACATGAAGCAGGACCGCAAGTTTCCGGGCAGGGACGCGGAAACGCAAGCTTCCGGAACAGGACCGCAGGACGCAGCCGTCGGATTTCCAGAAGGACGCAGGGACTCAGGCGGCAGGAGCCCGTTTTTCCTTCCCGCGAGGTTGGAAAGATTTTTCTGCAGCAATAACCTGGGTTTACAGGATGTGTCCTTTCGGGCAAAGAGGAAATAGAAAGACTTAGAATTCTAGGAAGTCAAAAGAAGAGTGAAAGGCAACCTTCTTTCAGATTATAAGAATTGACGAATTGCCTTCTTTCACTTTTTGGAGGGATTTTCAGCCTGCAGCTCAACACTCCCCCTTTCTCATTCTCCAAAACAAAACTCCGAAGAAGTCCTTCGTTTTTGAAGATGAATTTTCGATTACGGCTAAGAAGGAGGAGCTTTGCAAAGAATTAATACGTGGTTGAAGGAAAAGAAGCGAAGCGGGCAAGACTGTTTTTCTCTTTCCCTCCTGCCAAATTGGCATCGAAGTCCGTGAATTTGTTATGCGACAGGGAAATCTCGGCCTGGGAGTGCCTTCTCCTCCATGGGGATTTTTCCAACATTGTTTGACAGTTCCCGAAGACATGCCTTGAATTCCGGCAAAGTGTGGTGGTCTCCATCAAAATTATATCTCTCTTGAAAGGGGATTTTCCGGACCTTCGAGGGTTTTTATTTTGGATTGGTCCCTTGGGAGCTCTGGAAAAAGAACATGGAAGATAATGAAGCGACGGCGTTTCTCACTCCCCAGCAGTCTTATGTCCTGCATGGAGACCAAAGCCTTAAGGGATGGGAGCGACTGAATTAGCATCTCTTTTTCACCGCAGGAGTGTTTTAAAGAAAAGGTCCACTCCTATGCTCTTTTGCTGCTAAGGGGCTTTCTAACGCCCAAAATCGAATTGGCTTTTTCCCCACTTTTGAGCAATTGTTTCCTGCGGATATTATCAAGGATATTTCCTTTCCCTAACTCCGAGGCGACGCAGGATCTGTTAAGTTCCGTCGTAAGGAAATTTTTACACCACAAGTAGTTAGAAAAACCCTATGAATCAAGCAAAGCTAGTCAGCCCGTCGGGCAAGTCCTTTTTCTCGTCCGCTTTCAGAGCAAGAGAGCTCCCTCCAAGGGAGGTTTTCGAAACCCAGTACTAAACAATGAACAGCAAGTCCTTCAGACATCATAGGGTGCCAGACTCCAGAAGTTTGGAGATTTTGGCATACAAGGGAGCAGATCCTTGGTAGTCAAGTGGCAAAAGAATGTTCAAGATCCCTTTTCTAGAAGGGACCTCCTCTTAACGACCTCGCCAAGAAGCTGGGAGCTCACTACAGCGATCCAGTGAAACAAGAAGCACTACAAGAACAGTTCTTTCTATGCTCCAAAAGGAGCAATATAACCTTGTTCTGGATCACTTATCTCCGGGATTTTACCTACCGGCTGTTTTTTAGTACAAAATCCTCGGTGGATGGAGACAGGGGTACTGGACGTAATCACGTCAATTATTTTGGAGAAAACAAAATTTACGATGGAGACGACCGATTCAGTACTGCAGCTGTACGTCCAGGGACTGGATGGTCACCCCTGGGACCCTTCAGACGCATATTTTCATATCCAATTCATTGCAAGATCCAGGATACCTGCATTTGGTAATCCACAAACAGGGTTTTTTTCAGTTCAAAGCCCTCTGTTTTCGGACTGTGGCACAGCCCCAACCAGTTTTTACAGAGTGGATGGCGAGCTTCGGCCAAGTGCTACACAATTCTAAGGAATAAGAGTGTCTCTATATCCTGGACGATTGCTCATAAAGGCCCAATCAAGAAAAGCAATGTCCTGGAGACTAGAATGACGTTACATTAACGAAAGAGTTAGGGTTGATGGTGAACTTAAAAGTCCGAAATCATGAAACCCCGAGTCAGGAGCTAGTTTATTTGGGATTCCTGCATCTCTCTCAGTGACTTTTCGGGCTGTTTTTCCGTCTCCAACAGACCAAATTCTGTGCATCCGAAAATTGCAAGCCTTTCTAGAGAAGACAATGTTCAGCAACGCGAGTGGATGGAGCTTACTGGGGACCTCTCGTCCCTGGAGACGGTTCGTTTCTCTAGGAAGACTTCACATGAGGACCCCTACAAATATTTTTGAACCAAGTCTTGGCCAAGACAATCGCAAACCAGATTCCTTTCCTGTTTCCGAATTCCCTCGCAAGATCAAAGAGAAGTTAAAGTGGTGGCTAACTCCGGGAAGTTAGCAAAGGGAGCGTCTCTCCAGCAAAAGAACCCAGACCATGTATTGTTCTCAGACGCATCGGACGCAGGCTGGGGAGCGACTCTCGACTTCAAGAAGTTTCAGGTCGTTGGAGCAAGGAGGAAACGGCTTGGCATATAAACAGGAAGGAACTGATGGCGATTTTCTTGGCCTTGAAGGAGTTTCAACGCGGTGATTCGCAACAAGGTGGTACAAGTCAACGCGGACAATACCACAGCTCTGGCGTACATCCGCAAACAAGGAGGGACACTTCAATCTCTCTTGCAAGTTGGCGGAGGAGATCCTTCTTTGGGCAGAGAAGGAAAACGTAACCCTTCTCACCAGATTCATTCAAGGGGAGAAGAAGTGAGAGCGACCTGTTGAGCAGGAAGGTCAACTTCTATCAACAGAATGGACGCTTCATTTAGAAGTATGCCAGAGTCTGTGGAAATTATGGGGTCGCCCAGTGGGTAGACTTGTTTGCGACAGCAATGACGAAGAGATTGACGACGTATTGCTCTCCAGTCCCAGACCGTCAAGCAGTCGCAGTAAGACGCCTTTCTTCTAGATTGGACGGGGCTAGACGTCTACGCCTTTCCCCCGTTCAAGATACTAGGGAAGGTTTTGAAGAAGTTCAGGGAGAGTCAAGGGACAAGAATGACTCTCATAGCTCCATACTGGCCGGCCGCCCGGATTGGTTCACAGAGTACTGGAATGGACAATAGATGTACCAAGGACACTTCCAGCAAGAGTAGATCTACTCAAACAGCCTCACTTCAACAGGTACCACAAGAACACCCTCGCTCTGGTCTGACTGCGTTCAGACTATCGAAAGACTTTTGTCAGAGCGAGGGGGTTTTCTAGAGATGGCGGCCAGAGCGGTGGCCGGAGCTAGAAGAGCCTCTACTATTAAGTTGTACCAGGCGAAGTGGGGAATCTTTCGCAAGTGGTGCAAGAGTCGGAAGATTTCTTCATCCAGTACCTCTGTGACCCAAATTGCCGACTTCCTTTTATACTTAAAGAAGGAAATAAAATTGTCAACTCAGACGATTAAAGGGTATCGGAGTATGTTGGCTTCTGTATTTTAGACATAGATTGGTCTAGATATTACAAATAATCTAGATCTGAGAGACCTCATAAGGTCCTTTGCAACAAGGAAGGAGCCCCAATACAGAGCTCCGTCCTGGAATCTCGATGTGGTCCTGAAATTTTTAGGAACTAGTAAGTTTTGAACCGATGGATCAAGCTTCGTTGAGAGATATCACAAAAAAGACCATCTTTTTGGGTGGCATTGGCCACAGCTAAAAGGGTGAGTGAGCTACAAGCAATTAGCAAACATATTGGTTGGAAACATGACAAAGCGGTTTGCTCTTTTCAGGAGGGGTTCTTGGCCAGAACGAGAATACCAGCTCATCCATGGCCAAGGTCGTTTGAAATTATGGGTCTTTCAGATCTAGTAGGACAGGAACAAGGAGATAGTTCTTTGTCCAGTAAGGGCATTGCGCTATTATTTGGATAAAACCAGTAAGATTAGAGGAACTTCAGAATCACTGTGGTGCTCTGTGAAGGACCCTAGCAGAGCAATGACCAAAAATGCTATTGCCTTTTTCCTTAGGGAATTAATTAAAGAGTCTCATATGTTATGCCAAGAAGAAAATTTCGGCATCCTTAAGGTTAAGGCACACGAAGTGAGAGCAGTAGCTACTTCGTTGGCTTTTAAAAGAATATGGCCCTCAAAGATTTAATTGAAACGACGTTTGGAGGACTAATTCAGTGTTTGCAAGTCATTACCATTAGAAACGTCAAAAAACACGTTTGACAATTGTCAAACGTTGGGTCCATATGTATCCTCAGGAGCAGTATTGGGCAAAGGAGTTTCCACCCCATAAACTTACTAACATGCTAGGTATTTTAATGAAGTGTGTTGTTTTTACGGTTGTCTGAGAGGGTGATTTCCTCTTCAGTCTGTGAAGTGTAGTGGTTAGGTTAGTGTTGTGTGTGGTTCAGGTGGTCTAACTTATCCTAGCATGAATGCCCGTGGGTAAGAGAGGGCTAGGGTTTCCTGTCAACAAATTGGTCCCGTCCAGTTGTCAGACCCTTGTATTTAGCTTCATCAACTAATAGGTCACGTCCTAGTTGGAAGCTACTAAGGCTTAGCAGCTAAGAGGCAGGAATGCTGAAGTCAGCTACCCTTAAGCAGGTTAGGCAAGATCCTAAGAGTATTTTAAATTATAAATTTTTAAAAAAAACTTACAATGTTGCTGTCTTTGACCCACCTCCAATGTGTCAATCAGCTATATATATACCTACCAGGTAAGTGTCATACATGAAAATGATGTTATTATGATATAACAAAGTTTCATGTATACTTACCTGGCAGGTATATATAATTAAATTCCCACCACCCACCTCCCTCAGGAGACAGGTTCAGAGAGAAAAATCTGACGAAAATGGGAATGATTCCGAGCACCAGCGCCACGGGAGCGGGTAGCGGTGGCGATCACCTGAACTACCAGTGATCTAGCGGTTGCCGCGAGTTTTGAAAATTCTGCCAGTGCGAACAGAGAATATAGCTATATATATACCTGCCAGGTAAGTATACATGAAACTTTGTTATATCATAATAACATCATTTTCGTTTGTAGCACAACTGTTTTCATTCCGTTGTTTATGGCTGTAGCATTTAAGCAACGATTATAATATTACTACCGATACTTTTATTATTCTCTTTTGCTTTTTTTTAACTTATTTAACTAGAAGATATGATAAATAAAGAGATGGAGGAAATGTTACCATTCTGAAAAAGGGTGACTCTCATACTAGGCCAAGATTTACCATTAACCCTTAAACGTCGAAGCTGTTATTTTAAAAATCGTCTCCCGTATGCCGGCGGCGTTCGCGAGTGAGCGCCGAAGCGGAAAAATGTTTTTATAAAAAAATCGCAGCACACTTAGTTTTCAAGATTAAGATTTATATTTGGCTAATTTTTTTTGTCATTGCCTGAAGTTTAGTATGTCAACCAACAGAAATGAAAAAAAAAAAAATATCATTATCATATATAAATATTGGGATATATGACAGTGCAAAAAAAAAATTTGTTAATATATATATTGTATACAAATCGCGCTGTGAGCAAAACGGTTAAGCTAACAAGTTTACTTTAATTTTTGTTGTATTGTACACGAAATTGCAATCATTTTGGTATATAACACATTGTAAAACGATCAAGGCAACACAAATAAAATATCACAAAATGATGTATGAATTCGTAACGCGCGGACGTAAAAAAAAACCATTTGAAAAAATTCACCATAAATCGAAATATTGTGCTAGAGACTTCCTGTTTGTTGCAAAATGAAGGTAATTGATTGAATATTACTAGACTGTAAGTGTTGAGCTTACAATTGCAGTTTTTCAACCATTTCAGTCGAGTTAAAGTTGACCGGAAGGACAAATTTTTTCTATTTATCATTATTTATATGAAAATATTTCAAAACTTATAAAAGCTACAACCATAGGTTGTTTATTGTTGTATTCTACATGAAATTGTGCACATTTTCATATATAAAACTTTATGTAATGGCTAATTTAAAATGATGCAAACATTACGACAGTCGGACGAAAAAATTTATGATTTTTGCGGAAGAGTTACCGCTCAGACGTAGGGAAAAAGTTTATTTCATAAATTCACCATAATTCGAAATATTGTGCTAAAGACTTCCAATTTGTTGCAAAATAAAGATAAATGATTGAATGTTTACTAGAGTATAATAGTTTTAGCTTACAATTGTGTTTTTTTACCATTTCGGTCTAGTCAAAGTTGACCGAAGGTTGAAATTTTGGCACATCGTTATTTATATGAAAATATTTCAAAATTGATAAAAGCTACAACCATGGGTTGTTTTTGTTGTATTCTACATGAAATTGCGCACATTTTCATATATAAAACTTTATGCAACGGCTAATTTAAAATGGTGCAAACATTATTGGACAATCGATGAAAAAACTGATTTCGATTTTTATCGGAAGAGTTACCGCGCGACGTAAGGATTTTTTTTTTTTTTTTTCATAAATTCACCATAAATCGAATATTGTGCTAGAGACTTACAATTTGTTGCAAAATAAAGGTAAATGATTGAATATTACTAGAATGTAAGAGTTTTAGCTTACAATTGCAGTTTTTTACCATTTCGGTCGAGTCAAAGTTGACGGAAGGTTGATATTTTGGCACTTATCGTTATTTATATGAAAATATTTCAAAACTGATAAAAGCTACAACAATGGTTATTTTTAGTTGTATTCTACATGAATTGCGCACATTTTCCATACATGAAACTTTATGTAATGGCTAATTTAAAATGGTGCAAACATTACGATATTCGGACAAAAAAATTTATGATTTTTTCGGAAGAGTTACCGCGTGGACGTAAGGAAAAAGTTTTTTTCATAAATTCACCATATATCAAAATATTGTGCTAGAGACTTACAATTTGTTGCAAAATAAAGGTAAATGATTGAATATTACTAGAATGTAAGAGTTTTAGCTTACAATTGCTTTTTTCAACCATTTCGGTCGAGTCAAAGTTGACCGAAGGTTGAAATTTGGCACTTAACGTTATTTATATGAAAATATTTCAACACTGATAAAAGCTACAACCATGAGTTGTTTTTTGTTGTATTCTACATGAAATTGCACACATTTTCATATATAATACTCCATGTAACAGCTAAAATAAAATGGTGCAAAAATTATGTCAAAGTGATGAAATAATTTCTGAGAAGTGTCGCTGATACTTTTTAGTGCGATAAGAAAGAAATTCGTACTTGCGCGCCCGGGTAATGATTGTAAACAAAATAACGCCTTGATCCGTGAGCTCCCAGCATCCCCCAAGGCGTGTGATTCAAAAGTTTTCGGTTAGTAGGCCTATAACTATTTTTCCGCTAATTTTTAAAAAAACTTTTTATATCGACGTATCATACGTCCAATCAGCACCCAAAAACAATTTATATCGACGTTTAATACGTCCAATTGGCGTAAAGGGTTAAGTTCATCAAATTTTACATTAAAAATTTCCAGATCTACCATGCAGACCACAGTAAATGATAAGGCAAATGAAATTTCACATTATCATTAAAGAGTTATTACATATTAGGGCAAAATATCTAGCTGTGACACTGTCTAAGTACTCTAAGGCATCGTTAACACATCTGGGGCACCATAAGGTGGGTTGCGGGCCTATAGACTTGAATTTTGTTGTGTTAGGCCCCAGGAACAGAACCCCTGTCATTAACTGGGGGCTGTTTGTATTGTTACCACAAACTACTGTGTATATTGTGGGCCAAAAAAAAATTACCAGAATGAAGGAAAAGCAAACAAATGCACAGTACGTAATGTGATGTGTGGATGTATATACACACACATATATAGTAATCATGTTGCCTTTATATTGAGCAAGTACTTACCAATCTGTATACTGCATTTTGGTACGTACACCCACATTAAAATCTAATACAGAAAAATATAGTTGGTATCTGCATTTAGGGCTAATTAAAAGTACAAAAGAGTGATATTATTGTTATATATTTTGTAACAAAAATTTATGAAATCTACACCATGTAAAACATGTTAACCCTCTTACGCCGATTGGACGTATTAACTCGAGTCAAAATGTCTCCCCGTATTGCCGATTGGACGTACCGCCATACTGGCTCGACTCAAAAAAGTTTTTTTTAAAATTCGCGGAAAATACTTATAGGCCTACCCAGCCGAAAACTTTTGAATCACGCGCCTTGGGGGATGCTGGGAGATCACGGATCAAGGCCTTGTTTTGTTTTGAAGCGTGACCCAAGTGCGCATGCGCGGAATCCTTCCTTCTCGCTCCAGCCAGCATCATCGTAGCATCATCCGTCAGCGATCTTTTGCCGCATCGTGTTTGACTGAGCTTGTGCGAGACTTTGAACATTTGTGTTGGTACAGAACGTTCATAGAGATGTCTGACCGTCGTATGACACGCGAAAGGCGCGTTTTACCCGTCGGAAGGGATCGTGTTAGAAGAGTTTTGGACTTGGATGCTGGCGAAGGACCCAGCACCCAACCTGACCTCGGTCCTCAACGCCGTTCTGTGCGACACGTGTCGATGAAAGTGCTTCGAATGTGTCTCATTTGCCGTTAGTAACCCCAAGGAAACATCGTGCCATCCTTAGGGGCATTCGTAGGAATTTGGGAGGGCTCAAACAAAGAGGACATTGACGATTATTTATCGGAGCTCGATCGAGAGCATTTGGCAAGTCCTCATTTTGATGGCGGTTGGTCATCCAGTGACGAGGACATTACTCCCGATCATAGTGATGACGAGGATTATTTGCCCCCAATGTCCGTTCGAGGGTCACATCCCGAAAGTGAACTAGAATTTAGTAGTTATAGTGCTTATGTGAATCTGAATCTGAGGAGGGGGAGGACGATGATTTAGGATCAAGTTTTGTTGGTGAAGATGATGGGGATACAGAAAGCGAAGGCTTGAGTGAGGGAGATGGGCCAGTGAGGGGGGTTCGTGTGGGAAATCGTTGCCCGCGCTCGTGCCCGCGCAGCGCTTGCAGCGCGCAGGGGCACGTAGAAGGTCGGATAGTCGTGCTAGCGTAGGGTCGTCCGAGAGCGACGATGGGTGGACAGAGGACCCCCACACCACCTACCATGCATCCATTTACGGCAAATCCTGGCCTCACCGTACCTGTTCCCCTGACTGCTCTGGGTTTTGTTCAGCTTTTCCTTACGCGGGAATTGCTGGAGTACCTGGTACAGAGACGGTGGACTACGCCAGGTATTGCCGTGGGATGAAACTACGCACGACATTATCTTATCACTGGCGAGGCTGCGACCTCTCTGACATGGCGCATTTTTTGGGGCTCCACGTTTTTTTTGGATTGATTCCTGCTGCCGACGTCAGGATGTATTGGAGGCGTAATTTTCTTTTATGTACGCCCTATGTGCCCGGCATTATGCCCCGTGATACTTTCCTGGCGTTGGACAGATATTTTAACGCCTTCAACCGAAGGGCCATACCCCGGAATAACTCTGATCGCCTCATTTTAGTGCGCCCAGTGTTGGAATATATTCGTGAACGCTGTAAAACTCTCGTGATTCCTGGAAAGAACCTTTCTTTAGATGAGGGGATGATGCCTTACAAGGACGTCTAAGCATCAAAGTGTATAACCCAGAAGCCGAAGAAATATGGCGTGAAATTTTTTTTTCTTTTTTTTTATTACCGAGGCCAACACTGGCTACGTCGTGGACTTTTCGGTGTATTCCGGGGTCTTCTCCACGATGCGTGACACTGTTTTCGAGCTTGTGGATCGTTTCCGTAACCAGGGATACCACCTGTTTATGGATAATTATTATAACTCGGTATCCCTGGCCCAGGAACTGTATGATGCAGGTGTTCACGTCAGTGGTACCTTCGGTTGGTGCGTGGGGCCCCGAATTCCCTCAAGAGGTACGCTAGCCATCAGCAACATCTGGCAAGAGGAGAGACACAGTGGCGGCGGAAGGGAGCTGTCTTCGTCATCTGTTGGAAGGGTGTCCGACTCGTCCCCATGATTACGACGAGCCATGAACCATGTCCAAGAGAGATCGTGCAGCGGAAGAAGACGCGTCGACAGGGCCGAGTTGTGTATGAGCAGTTTCGTGTTGAGCGCCCTACCGTCATTGGGCACTACAATAGGCACATGGGAGGAGTTGATCTCTTTGATCAACTCATCCAATATTATCCCTTCGCCAGGAGAACCAGAAGGTGGACACAGAAGCTCCTCAAATACATCCTTCAGTTGGCCCTCCAAAATGCCTACGTCTCTACTGTGGGTACTACGGTCCCGATCTACGGAGGATGACCCACTTACAGTTCCTTGAGGCAGCCGGGGAAGCCTCATCAACTTTGATCCCAATGAGTGGCCTTCCATGTCTGCCCCCCTGCCCCGAGCTGTAGATCTACCCATAGAGGAAAGGGCAGACCTTCGGGGTGCCAACTTCGGTCATCCTTCTGCCGACGCCCTGCTGCTGACGCCCCTGCTGCCGCCGCCCCTGCTGCCGGCGCCCCTGCTGCCGCCGCCCCTGCTGCTGACGCCCCTGCTGCCGCCGCCCCTGCTGACGCCCCCACCCGCGCCCCTTCTCGTCGGGTAGTGGACCCTCCGTGTCGGCTAATGCCAGGGGATCACACACTGGATCTCCTAGAAGGGCGCAGGCAGAAACGGTGCGGTGTGCCATTGAATGGCAGAAGGAGAGACACCCGGTTCTTCTGTCGCACCTGCAAGATAGCTCTATGCAGGTTCGGGGAGTGTGACCGCAAATACCACAGTGTGGCCTTGTATTGGAGTGCGACTCAGCGGCGGTCAAGGGAGGGCGCACGGAACCGCGCCCTATCCCAGCGGCCGTAAGGGCGCGCGTCTCCCTCCTCCACCTGTACCTCGTCATGTCGAGAGGAAAAAAAAATGCAAGGACTCTTCAATGGAGGGAGGGAAAAAACAAGAATAGAACGAAGAGTCAGATTACGAGTGAGTATTCTGCATTTATTTTATATTTAGTTTTATATTTATTACAATTTTTTTATATATCTGAATGTGTGCATGATAAAATAATAATAAGACATTCATTGTATGCGAAAAGAGAAGTGTCACCTGCATTCCTTTGTTATTTATGTATTGGTACCAGAATCGAAGAATGTAATATATATATTTTACGTATAAAAAAAATTATATATATACGTATATATATATATATATATATATATATATATATATATATATATATATATATATATATATATATATATATATATATATAATATATATATATATATATATATATTATTATAAATATTTTTTTTTGGGGGGTAAGCAAATTACTTACAGTCTAGTAATATTCAATCATTTATCTTCATTTTAAAACATATTGCAAGTTCTCTAGAACAATATCTCGATTTATGGTGAATATTTGAAAAAAATATTTTTATTCCGTCCGCGCGCCGATTCTCTGCCGAAAATCTCGGAAACAACGCGTAGGTCACATTCTCCTAATATTTGTGCCTTTCATATTACGCTTATTTAATAGTTTTATATATGGAAATGTGCGCAAAAACATGCACAATATAAAAAAAAATATTGGAAGGTTGTAGCATTTATCATTTTTGAAATATTTGCATATAAAGTACGATAAGTACGAAAAAAACTACGATCGGTCAACTTTGACTCAACCGAAAAGGTAAACAAAAAACGCATTTATAAACATAAAAATCTTACAGTCTAGTAATATTCAATCATTTATCTTCATTTTTAAAAACATATTGCAAGTCTCTAAAACAATATCTCGATTTATGGTGAATTTTTGAAAAAATAATTTTTTCCCCTCCCGCGCGACTGATTTTCGGCCGAAAATCTCGGAAACGCGTAGGTCACATTCTCCTAAAATATTTTGTGCCTTTTTCATATTAAACGCTTTTTTTAAAGGTTTAGGTTTATATGGAATGTGCGCAAAAACATGCACAATACAAAAAATATTGGAAGGTTGTAGCATTTTATCATTTTTGAAAATATTTGCATATAAAGTACGATAAGTACGAAAAAAACTACGATCGGTCAACTTGACTCAACCGAAAAGGTAAAAAAAACGCATTTATAACATAAAAATCTTACAGTTAGTAATATTCAATCATTTATCTCATTTTAAAACAAAAACATATTGCAAGTCTCTACAAAACAATATCTCGATTTATGGTGAATTTTTGAAAAAAATAATTTTTTCCCCTCCGCGCGACGATTTCGGCCGAAAATCTCGGAAAACGCGTAGGTCACATTCTCCTAATATTTGTTCCTTTTCATATTACGCTTTTTTAAAGGGTTTTATATATGAAATGTGCGCAAAAACATGCACAATATAACCAAAAAAATATTGGAAGTTGTAGCATTTATCATTTTTTGACTATTTGCATATAAAGTTACGATAAGTACGAAAAAAACTACGATCGGTCAACTTTGACTCAACCGAAAAAAGGTGTCAAAAAACGCAATTTATAACATAAAAAATCTTACAGTCTCGTAATATTCAATCATTTATCTTCATTGTAAAACATATTGCAAGTCTCTACAACAATATCTCGATTTATGTGAATATTTTGAAAAAAATATTTTTATTCCGTCCGCGCGCGCCGATTCTCGGCCGAAAATCTCGGAAACGCGTAGGTCACATTCTCCTAATATTTGTGCCTTTTCATATTACGCTTTTTTAAAGTTTTATATATGAAAAATGTGCGCAAAAACATGCACAATATAACAAAATTATTGGAAGGTTGTAGCATTTCTCATTTTTTTTATATTTTGCATATAAAGTACGATAAGTACGAAAAAAACTACGATCGGTCAACTTTGACTCAACCGAAAAGTAAAAAAACGCATTTATAACTATAAATCTTACAGTCTAGTATATTCAATCATTTATCTTCATTTTAAAACATATTGCAAGTCTCACAACAATATCTCGATTTATGGTGAATATTTGAAAAAATATTTTTTATTCCGTCCGCGCGCCGATTCTCGGCCGAAAATCTCGGAAACGCGTAGGTCACATTCTCCTAATATTTGTGCCTTTTCATATTACGCTTTTTTTTTTTAAAGGTTTATATATGAAATGTGCGCAAAAACATGCACAATATAACAAAAATTATTGGAAGGTTGTAGCATTTCTCATTTTTTTTATATTTGCATATAAAGTCGTAAGTACAAAAAACTACGATCGGTCAACTTTGCTCACGAAAGTAAAAAAAGCATACATATAAAGCTTACGTCTGGTCCAACTTTTGACTCAACGAAAAGGTAAAAAACGCATTTATAACATATAAATGTCTAGTAATATTCAATCATTTATCTTCATTTTAAAACATATTGCAAGTCTCTAGCAACAATATCTCGATTTATGGTGAATATTTGAAAAAAATAATTTTTTTTTTATTCCGTCCGCGCGCCGATTCTCGGCCGAAAAATCTCGGAAACGCGTAGGTCACATTCTCCTAATATTTGAGCCTTTTCATATTACGCTTTTTTTAAAGTTTTATATATGAAAATGTGCGCAAAAAAAAACATGCACAATATAACAAAAATTATTGGAAGGTTGTAGCATTTCTCATATTTTTATATTTGCATAAAAAAAATAAAAAAAAAACTTTTAAACAAAAATTCGACATTCGGTCAACTTTAACTCGTTCGAAATGGTAAAAAACTGCATTTGTAAGCTAAAACTCTTACAGTATCGTAATATTCAATCATTTTCCTTCATTTCGAAACAATTGCAAGTCTCTATAACAATATTTCGCTCTATGGTGAATTTTTAAAAAATTATTTTTTTGTTACATCCTGCGCGTACGAATTCATGCATCATTTTGTGATAATATTTCTCTGTGTTGCTTTTATCGTTTTTACAATGTGTTATATATCAAAATGATCGCAATTTAGTGCACATTACAACGAAAAAAAAAGTAACTTGTTACCTCTAAACCGTTTGGCGCACAGCGCGATTTGAATACAATTATGTATGAATTTTTTTTTTTTCGCTACCATATATCGCATTATTTATATATGATAATGATATTATTTTTCATTTCTGATGATTGCATTCTAAACTTCAGGCAATGACAAAAAAAGGAGCCAAAAATTAACTCTTAATCTTAAAAAGTACGCGCGCTGTAAATTTTTGAAAAAATTATTTTTTCCACTCCGCGCTCACTCCAAACCAGGCCCGGCATACGGGAGACGTTTTGATTTTTAGGGCCCCGGCGTAAGAGGGTTAAGTTCTACAGAGCTTAGCTGTTCTGTATAATTGGTAGAAAGTTTT
>NC_061109.1:114789550-114794550 GCF_015104395.2 Macrobrachium nipponense
TCGGGAGCGTCGTAAAGACTGGCCTAGACACCAAAGCACGGGTGATGTGAAATCTAGTATTGCACCAGCCCCTAGGTTAGTTTAGGTTAGGTTGGGTTGGGTTAGGTTATGTTATGTTATTGCAATAAACTATCCGAGAAGTAATTCGGGTGTTGGGAACAGAGATTATTTTCAGGAAGATTGTATGGTCAGTTTTCAAGATATGGCGTCCCGCTTTTTCAGAGATGGGACGGTGCTTGGTTACAGTTCGGGAATGTGCTTCCGGAATATGCATAAGTGAAATTGTGCTACACTCCAAAGTATGACAAGACATAAAGTGCAAATTTATATAAAGCATCCATATTCACGATGGATACAATAAACTTCCTCCCTTGTAATGCTCACAGCCTCTGGTTAACACAGCGTTATACGATGTTAGCAAAGTATTTTATGGCGTAATAAAAAATTTTTAAAAAAGTTGGACGAAAAATACATAAATGCATCGTTAATCCAATTACTTGACACGGCCTGTAAAACTGTAAAACAATGTTTCGCAAAACCGGGGAAAAAAAATTAGCAATTTCTACACGACATCAGACACCAATAGCGAATATCAAACCGAGTGGATACACCGAGTGGTTGCTTTCATTTGTGTGCATCGTTGCGAATTCTCTGGACCAAGCAGATCAATGAAGACTGAATTTGTTTGTTTCTGTTTCAAAATATAACTGGATTCATTTCTATTAATAAATCTTCTTCTTGAGAACTTGAACGAAGTCTAAACAAAACGTAATAGTCGCAATTGTTTCCTAGGTATTGCGGTGTTTGGTACCTCTCTTCAAAATAGTTTTAATTACTGGGAATAAACATCTGACATTGTAGTTTGTAGTGTAAACAGTTAATACATCAAATCCCCGGTGATGATGAGCGCGGGATCTACACAAAATCAGCGAATAAATGTCTACTTTTAGTACATTGCAGAAGAAAAATTAAGAAATTCATTTAACAAGAGTAAATACGACTATCAGATCTGTGAGCTGGCGGAACAGAAAAAGCTCAAAAGTCAAAAGATGAATTAAAGAAGAGACTGCTGAATAAAGCTGCTAGTTTCCTACAATCCTGGGAGATAAAGCGAGGTAACTTAACGGCTGCGGCTGCGATAATCAAGTTAAACGCATAAAAGCATCCAGAGAGCTGAGAGTTGTTAAGAACACTCTTGGTTAATTTTCTTGCCACTTTATTGGCCATTTTCATTACATAAGAAAATAAGTCTAATGGCAAATAAGGTGAAATGTACATTAGAAACGCGGTGTAAAGTTATGCATTAGATTCCTTAACGTTATGTAGTGTACAAAAAGGAAACTCCAATTACACTTTTTTTTTTTTTTTTTTTTTTCTTTTTTTTTTTTTTTTTTTTGCAGCAATTCTAAAGAGGGGGCGGGGAGGGCTAAATGTACGGCAAATTATGGCCCCGCGCCCGCGAGGTAAAACTTTTAATCTTGTAATTAGAGGACGGAAAAAAAAAAAAAAAGAAAAAAACTAGAGAATCAGCATTTAAACAGAATCGTTTTAACTGCACCCAGCTTCCCCTTCGGGACCAAAGAGGACGGCAGCCTTTATGAAAGTTCCCGAAGTTATGCGTCGAGTTTTATGGACCTACAAACTTTGCCTATCTAATTAAGACTCCAGGTGAACGATCTATTTCGTAGGGCGCAACAAAGGCAATACGGTATTTATTACCGAGAGGAATAAGGGTTGGGACAAATTAAGCTTTGGCCATTAGTGCTCTCGTATTTTCTGCGTAAAGGAAATGCATTGCGAGCAATTTCCTGTCGGTAATATGTAGATAACAAATTGTTCATTCTAAAAACCACTGGAACACTAGAGATAATGTATGTTGTACGTGGGGTGCTTCTATAATCTTTCACAATTATTTTCAGTGATTTACACAAAATAAAAATAAAGATTGCTATAAGTCCTGTAGACTGAGTATTGGTGAACTAAACAACCTGACAAAATTTCATTCAAACTATGCACACAATCACAAGGAGTAAGTTTATTTGATTAACTTTCAATGGAAGCTTCCACAGAGTCGAGTGCCTAAATATGAAATAGAAAATTGAAATAAAATATGTCATGAACACATCAAGACAAACCAACAAACATCTTGCATCTTTTCAATGACCATCATGTATGGTCTGGAGAGGTTCCGCTCAGCGGGAGACGCCATCCATCCGTCATGTTCACTGCTTAAGAGACGAGACAGGCGGGTAGAAGCTGTCTTGGATAAATTTGACACAATCTAAAACTGACAGCTACCCTGAACTGCTGTGCCTAAGCATCGCCTACAGTCTTTTGAGTTCGTTTCGATTTCCATCAAGGAATTTATGCTTGACATTATTTTTTGGATATAAATATTGGGACTGAGTTATGAATGTCATATTACTAAACACAGCTTGGCAGCCAGGAATCTTAACTTTTCATAGTTATTAAGGTTAAGAGTACACAATACAGGCATTAAGCATAGAAATGTCCTAGCATCTATTAGGACTAATTGCACCAGGTTTCCTCCTTGAAATGCCTGTCACTGTCAATTATTAATCCTAAACTTTGCCCGTTCCATCTTTTCGCAGTTACTAAGATGAAGAGTACACACACAAGCATAAAGCATAGAAATGTCCTAGGTTCTATTAGGACTGATTTCACCAGATTTCCTCCTTAAAATGTAACACCTATTACTGTCAATCAATCCTAAATTTAGCCCGTTCCATCGGAGGCCTCCACAAATAAATGATTTATGGAGACAGATTTTTACTTGGATGACAACTTTGAAGCGCACAATACACAATATATAACACAAATGTTTATCATTTGAAGCGTCATTTCAAACCTATTCTGTTCTGTAACAATAAAATTTCTTTATCTAAGTTTGCTGAGTTTGCTTCCCCTTCATGTTATTCGTTGCTCTTCCTCACTGGTTTCCGCTTTCCTTATCATGGAACTTCTTTTCTCCCTCTTCCACGTCTTATTTTTCACTGTGTCCTTCATTATTGCGTTTCTTTCTATACTGCAAACT
Organism: Macrobrachium nipponense; assembly: GCF_015104395.2. NCBI lineage: Eukaryota > Metazoa > Arthropoda > Malacostraca > Decapoda > Palaemonidae > Macrobrachium > Macrobrachium nipponense. The sequence continues at coordinate 114,792,606 of NC_061109.1, forward strand.
TTTAATTGGGAGTTGATTGAAAGTTGAAGACTGTAATCAGTTTTTTGCATATCAGAGATTATTTCATTTCCTTGGTAAATGAAACAAGGAAAACTTCCCCTTAAGGTGGAGAACACAACACGATTGAAGAATGACCAAAATATTACATTGCTCTCTCTTCAAATTAACATCTGACATAACATGACCAGTGTACATTTAATAACGTTATGTAAAACGACCCAATTTTTACTATGGAAAATATTTTCCCACTTAAGTTCAAGCTAAACCCTACTGGGATAAGTAAAGGGAATGATGGTTATCTACTTTCATTGCTATAAGTTTAAATCTTGAAATAACTAATATTTCATTTTTGCATGATTTGCTTTAACGAAATCCTTGACTTGACCAGCTAGAGCGCTTTCTCCGGAGAAGTGACAGAATATCAGTCAAATTTCTATTTTTTGCTTATTCGAACTGTTCTGGACCACCTGCGTGGTTGCTGAAAGTTGTAATTAAAACCCAACAAGCACCAATTAGCAATTACACGTTTGTAGTCGTAGTGTAGTTCCTAAAGAAATGCGAATCATGAAGTGACATGAAAGACACGAGCACAGAAACATGACTGAAGAAGTGGATCTACGTACATATTCCGAATTGCGCACACAAAATTACAAGTGTTTAACAGAGTCGTTAAATTAATTCATAGGAACCTTAGTCGTAGTGAAGGATATGCTCGCACTTCCAGGCCCGAAGAAAATTTCTTTGATCCATTCCGCACTTCCGTTTCGAAAAATCCTTTTCCAGAGTATTTCTCGTGTTGCAAAACCGAAGACCAGCGTAGGGTTCTTAACTTAATTTTGATCTTTCAAACTAGTTTTCGTTGCTCTTTTTACCTATTTTTTCTACGCAACAAAAAAAAGTCAATAAATTTAATTTGCTGAAACATGGCTAATGCTATTATTCTATTTCAGAGCCCTCTGGTGTTGCTACAGTCCTTCGACCAGTCTATCGAAAAATGCTAACGTGATTTTTTCGTCTCCCTTGCAGTGGATCACGGCATTCAATTTATTTATAATGTGAAAACGGCCTCCTTCTATAAGCTCCTTGTTTCAAAGAACAACAGGACGCCATTAAAAGATATCAAAAAGTTCTTGTCACAAACACCGTTAGCAGACATGCCGAAAGAATAAATAAAAAATTTTCAAGCTACCCTGTCATTGAACTTAGCATCATTACTTTGCTAACGATACAAGAGTTCCCTAAAGAACATGGTTCATAAGCTGCCTTTTTTTTTTTTTTTTTTTTTTTTAAAGACAAACGAAGAAGACAGGAAAGCAGAGAACGATGGAATATGGAAGATTTTTCAGGCTAATCTCATTGGCATTCAACAGTTTTGTAGTAAATGAAAAGCAACTGCCCAAAATAGCCAAACAGGCTCGAGAACATGAGGTTCTATAACTGTCTCATCTTCAATCTTCAAATGAAGTCAGAAAACTCAAGGAAAACCCTTAATATTTTTGGTTTGTGGAACCTGAAGCCTGAATGAAGAGAAATCTCCCGCTCCGTAAGAACAGCTACTACGGCACCTGGCTTTGATGAACATAAGACGAGAATTAGACTAAGTAGTTTAATATATAAAAAAAAAAAAAAACTATTGTTTTACTAACATTAGCCCTACTTCCGCAAATAGTCTTTCATTCTCGTCCATTACAAAAAAAATGGGTGACTTTAATATATATCTTTTGTACCCACATTCTCTTACAAACAGTTTTCTTGCGCTATTTTCTCTTTCAAAACACCAATGGTCAAAAGAAGCTATTATATATATATATATATATATATATATTTTTATATATATATATATATATATATATGATATATCTAATTATAGAAGTGCATAAGCATCATGAATAATAATAATAATAATAATAATAATAATAATAATAATAATAATAATAAACAAAAG
>NC_061109.1:114799550-114808007 GCF_015104395.2 Macrobrachium nipponense
AGCTGTAGGTCCCGTTGCTAGGTAACCAATGGTTCCTAGCCACGTAAAAATATCTCAATCCTTCTTCTTGGGCCAGCCCTAGGAGAGCTGGGTTAATCAGCTCAGTGGTCTGGTTAAACTAAGATAGACTTAACATTTTTTGTCATCCTGATATTGTTTCTAAATAAGCGATAGCAAACATTAAGCAGTCACTCAAGGGTATCCTGGTAAGCTTCAAAGAAGCTTTAAAACTGAAATAACTCTCATGGTCTAAGGGGAATTAGTCAACTATACCTCTGAAAACGTGATTCGTGAAAGTCCATCCCCATCTATGCAATACTTTCTGTAACTTACAAAAACTTTGCTTGTTTCTTGGAACCCGAAATTTGGACTTTATTATGAACGAAGACTGTACCCCATTTACTCTTTGCATGTTCCCTTTTATGATGTTATTTCACTACTTCCACTTTGTAACGTGGATTCCCTAATACACTCTCTCTCTCTCTCTCTCTCTCTCTCTCTCTCTCTCTCTCTCTCTCTCTTGCTAAAGGGAAATGGAGAACGTTGTAGTACGAAAGAGTGAAAGAGGAAATGAAAGTCACTCCATGGGCATCGCTGCGGAAGGTATTTTCAAAAAAAGCGTCGACTGAGAAACTCGACACTTGTGGGTACATTTCTTCCGCGTCTCTGATGTCATTGGTGTGTCTCACTGCCTCAAAAGGGCACACAGGCTGGAGAAAAAGGAAAGATAGGGAAGAGCATAACAACATAGAAATGAGCATCAGGTGTGTTGCCCACAAAGTAAAGGTGTTGAAAAAGGAAAATACTTTTGAATTTTTATATAAGGTTAAAACATTTAAGAAAAAAATCAGAGGAACTCTTAAAATAAATTTAGATGCGCCCTGAGCGTTAATGGTTACCTGAAAATGTAGTTGCTAAAATAATATTCTTTAGAATTTTCAAAGAGGGGAAAAAGACATCTTGATAAAATTGTGATGAACTCCATCTATAAAAAGACCTGTCACATGAAGACATTCTCTAACACATTGGGAATGTATAAGAAGTGTGCTCTTAACAATGATTATTTGGTAATAAGTAAACTTACGATGTGTTAACAGTGAGAAATCCTTTTTCTCATACTTAGGGGGCCTGCGAATATCTAAACATACTTTGATACATTTATTCAGTTCTCACTTTTTTTTTTGAACTTCGAAGTGAGTTTGAAAATATATTGCATATCTCTGGGCATAAGGAGACTGCTACTTAATAAATGCTACAATAATTAAGGAGACTGCTACTTATAAATGCTATACAATAATTAAAATCTATTAGGATGCTGTCCCAACAAATGCCGCAATTTCATAACAACTCAACAAAAAAAAATCAGGAAACAACCACAAGTTACCAAAAAGCTTCCTTTGTTCATTTCCATAATAACGAAGTGTGTTTCTGCCTTAGAGATCCAAATTTTATTACAAAAGCGCCTAAAGGTTGGAGTGAAGGATTTGGTTGAGGGATACTGGTCCCTTAGGCCTAACGAAAAACAGTATTAACCTTATTCAACTCCGGTATTGCTCACTCACTCTTGCTTCACTTGACGGACGGTATCTTGATTTTCGTTTTTTTACACTTATTTTCTCTTTTATTATTATTATTATTATTATTATTATTATTATTATTATTATTATTATTATTATTATTTGTAGTAGTAGTAGTAGTAGTAGTAGTAAAACGAGAGGACAAGTGTAAAAAAAGGAAGCTACCCAAAACCTAACGGCAGAATTCTTTATAATAAAACTGAATTGTTATCCCAACTCATATAACAACCTACCACTTTTGCCCCACTACTTAAGAAGCTTTGTACTTCTGAAGATCCAAGATCCCAGAATAAAGTGACTGAAGGCGCATTTCGTCGTTTATGAAAGAAAAGAAAAGGAAACTCAGAATAATTATGCATTCAGTTAATATTATATGAAAATAACCTAAGAGAAAAACAATAACAATAGCAGTCACATTTCTTTTTCACAATAACGAAATTCATAGGTGTATGGGCTGGCTCGCTCTCTCTCTCTCGTCTCTCTCTCTTCCTCTCTCTCTCTCTCTCTCTCCTTCCTCTAAAGCAAACTCCAAAGTAAATAGCGAACATAAGGTGCAAAAAACTCTCTCTCGACCATAGCCTTAGAAAGTCAACAAAGAGGCTATAAAGAAATAAGAATCAAGGAAAGGCAAAACAGAGAGACGGGAAAGGAGAAAATGCCCTAGGTAATGGGAAAGAAGCCCTACGGAAAAGGGAAAGCACTTTTAATTAGCCTCCGGTTATAACCCTAAAGCTCCTTTCTGAATTACATAAAATAGGAAAGAAAAAAATTAAAGGTCGCGAAAAAAAAAAAAGAACAAAGCGAGGAGGCTTCGAAAAAGAGACCCGGAGATTTTTCGACGGAGCTTCAAAGCCGTGCTCAGGATGACGACGAATCAAAGCAAACGAAATATTTTGAAAATAGTCTAAAACATTCATGATACCTGCTCTTGATGATGACAACAATCGCCAAGGTCAAATATGTCAAAGGCTATATGATAAAAGATGAACACCTTTATTTAATCCATCTATTCCCACTCGCCTTCACTAATTTACCTTATAATACCGTTGTTTCACTTATACGTTTTGTTTCAGTACAATACTGGTCCATTAATTCAAACTTTTCAGTGGCATACAACGTTCCATTTGCCAGCCATTACTTTCAGGCCTTCCTCCAGCAAAAATGTACATCATTCCATTCAGCGGCCCCTTCTATCATTCTCTTTCATCCGTTAGTTATAACCACCTATTTATCTATTCATCTATCCTTTCTTTCTTTCATTATTCAAGACGTGTCATTATCTATTTACTTAATATTTATTTTCTTCCATTTGATCAATACCTTATGCTACATTTTGCCTTTAGATTCCCTTCTGAATTTGTTTTACATAACTCAGAAATTCCTGAGATGGAGAATTCCGGCAAAATTCGATGGAAAATTCTACCTATTTGAAACACGACCCTTTTGCTTATGGCCTATGGGAATAGGAGAGTGAGCTGGAGTTGGCCCTACGGCACCCAGCGGGAGACAAGGAATACCGTGCAGGGGAAAAAATGAGGGAAGAAATGAAAGAAACTGTGAGACGAAAAAAAAGCAAAAGCTCTTGTTGTTTTAGGTCTATGTTGTTTCTATCTAACCTTCATTCGCTGCCGTGTGTTTAATTATTTTTATTCCGCAGGAAAGGTTTCAAAAGGAATATTCTTAATCATATTTAGATTTCCCCTTTTCAAAGGTGAACAACATTATTCATTATGGATTAAAAAATTAAACAAAAAAAACAAAAAAAAAGATTAGAGAGACAAAAACTACGTGACAGTTAAATATAAAGCATTTAATTAATGTTGTCTATGTATTCCCCGCCAAATTCCATGAGAATATAAAGGAACCTTTAAATCACTAAAACACCAGAAGTTGTTCACATGGACAAAATATTTCCTAAATATTTGTACAATGTTTTACAGAACGCAGCTTTTAAGGAGCAAGATGAAATATAAATGTGAATGGGATACTTTATAGTGATATTTAAATTAACAAAATTCAATAACAGACAAATTATCAAAATAGATTTACAAGAAGAGATACTGCTCAGGTTTTACGTGTGAAAAGTTTTCGACCCTATATATGTCACCTAACCAATCATATTTTCCCTCATATTCCCTCTTTCTAAGATCCCTACTTTTCTTGTATTTCACTTTCGAGTCTACCTCACCCTAAGCTTCTGTGATGTCATCATAAAGGCTCCTCCAGAAGGGCATAAGACACAGCAAATGTCTCCGGAAACTACGGGGTTATGAGAGCACACACCCAACAGTCGTACCGTATGGGGTTTTTATGGTTATCTCTCCCAACACGAGAGAATTTGTTTCTTAGCAGGACTGCTGGAACCCGGACAGGATGCATGCTTCTTCTGAGGTACATTTATTGCTGCTTCATTATTAATGGCATCATGGTCTCAATCGTGTAAGGTAATGCGTTCCCGTGCTCGGGTCGCTATCGTATTTTTCTGTAAGCTATATTAGTCCTTTTCCTCTCTTCTCTTCTTCTCTCAGTCTTTTCTCTCTCTCTCTCTCTCTCTCTCTCTCTCTCTCTCTCTCTCTCTCTCTAAACCGGTAAGTTTCAACAAGCTCATCAGTATCATGGATATGGTTACTGCAAACGTCTTTCCTTTTCTTTTTTATTGGCTCTAGAGACACTTGTTCAGCTTTGTCTTTGGAAAGACAAGAGAGAGGCTGGAAGCAACCAAAAGAGAAGCAGACTAATTAAGACTAGCATAGACTTTTTCTGGCATTCTTTTCGGGCTCTCCGTTTTCCCGCTAGTTTATTTTCATTTCTGCTTTATTTTTGGATGTATCCTTTAGGCAGTATGAAGGTGGAACAAAAAACAGAAAAAATCGACTATAATATCCATTAGAAGTTTTTTTCTAAAAGCAATGTTGCTTTTTGTGGTATAGGAACTTTACTGTAAGGTGTCCAGTATGAAAGTAGATTATAACACTGTGGCCATGATACTAATATAGTAGAGGATATCATACCGAGTTTTCAATAAATAGCTTAGCTTGTAGCTAATCTCATTACTCTTACGAACAGCACTGCAGCTTCAGCGATAAAAGCTCTCTTAATCCTTCATTTTCATTATCATTATCATCAGCTTTCAATTTCCTGCGTTGCATATAGTCGATATTTAAGAAAAAAAATATCCCCCTAAGTTAACTTCTGATAATCGCTTTATTCTGCCCAGTCGTCGAAGTAAACGTAGAGGAGAAACAACGTTTTGTTAGTAGGAAAAAACAAAAAATGGAAAAAAGATTTATGCTTTACGTTTCGGCTCAAGTTAATGAAATAAAACACATCTATTGACACTCATATTGAAAAGGGGAAACAGAAATATACGCTGATAGCAACACCGATATTTAAAGTAATACAGGTGACGTTACAAAAGAAGAATTAAGCGGAGCAGTGTTTCCGGGTATGGTTACTAATGAAAATACTTGTCAACCTCAACAGATTCAAGCAATGAGAGACATAAAGATCGATACGGTGAAAAGTGAGTCTGAGGTTTAATAAAGAAAGTATTAATACCTGTTTCGTGAAGACGTATAGAACTGACAAAATGGAGGCAAATTTTTTTCTAGTAGAATATTGCATCTGAAAATTGGCAGTTACACTTTATCTATATACATCCAGTCAGATATTAGTGAAAGCCTCAATTATAAAACTGTTAACCTGTCCAAAATGTAATTGCGTATTATATTTCAGTAATTCATATGAGTTTAATTTTCAATTTTTCTTACTGGAAGCCGGAACTGCCGGTCGGTTCATTCGTTAATCTCAGGTCATTTAGTGTCCAATTCTACAGATTCTAATTAACATTACTAAACTATTACTCTATACATACATACATATACATGTATTATATATATATATATATATATATATGATATAGAAAGATATATATATATATATATATATATATATATATATATATATGTATAGTATATATATGTATATTTATGGATGTATAGAATAATGTTTAGTAATGTTAATTAGCTATGTAAATAGGACACTACATGACCTGAGATTAACAAATGAACCTGCAGTTCCGGCTTCAGTAAGAAAAAATTGAAAATTAAACTCATACGAATTACTGAAATATAATACACAATTTACTTTTTTGAAGGAAGTTAACAATTTCATAATTGAAAACACTACTCTTGATATGCTCGTCTTTCAATGCTTGGTGATGTTACGCTGCATTTTCATTCAAATTCAATAGTTTTGCGAATTTTCCTTAAACCTGTAAGATTCTCGCCAAGAGGGCGACGGAAAATGGGACCTCGTTATAGTAAACAAATCTCCGAACGAATTCAAATTGAGTTTTGCTGTTCTAAACAAAGATGGAGACTTACAGACACTCAAGAATCAAAAGGAAATCTAAAACCGACATTTGTCGAGACTTTCGATAACGAATACAATCTGAAGACGAAGGATCAAAGTGGAAATAAAAAAAACAAAAAAAACGTTAACGAGAAATTCTAAAAGCGGACAACAACAACAACTACTACTGTGAACTCGGAACAAAGAAACAAAGAAGGAAAACCTCAGAGGTTGAGAAATTCTGTTAAACTTACAAACACGAATTTATATCATTCAAAGACCCTGATTTTACAGAGGCAATTAGAATTTAGATTATAACACTTTTGTTGTTTTCCAAGAATAACTGACTGTAGGGGAAAATGGGTAAAAAATACATCAATATATAAACATCAAATATAGACTTTTTCTCTTCTACAGTTCTTGTGTCTCGGTGAATATGGTTAATTCCTGCGATACTTGCCAGGAAATTTTAATGTCTTTTAATGTCATGCTAATACTGAGCTCGCTCTATCCTGGTAATGAATTACTTACTAAAGCTGGTTCACTTAGGTAGATTCTTGGATGATCCTATTCTTACGAGACGTTTGTTGGCGGCCGCTGATTGGCTGGTACCGGGAGGTAGGCAGCTCCCCAGCCAATCAGCGGCCGCCAAACTAACGTCCTTACCTTACAGACCTTACATCTTGTTCGGGTTGCCCCAGGTCCCTCAGTGTGAGGCACCTCTAATGTCTACCAGAGAGTTGCTAGTACATCTTACCGGTAATTTTGCATCTTCCAATCTTGGATGGTCTGGGATGCAGTTAGATATTTGTCGAGCTTATTCTTAAACACATCTACGCTCAACTCCTGATATATTCCTCAGATGAGCTGGCAACGCATTGAATAGACTGCATATCGATGCTGGGTGCGTAGTGGATTAATGTCCTGTGTGCTTTCCTTATTTTTCCTGGTATAGTTTTGGGCACTATTAATCTACCTCTGCTTGCTCTTTCTGATATTTTTAGTTCATGATATTTTCTGCTATTCCTTCTATCTGTTTCCATGCCTGAATTATCATGTAGCGTTCTCTTCTCCTTTCTAGACTATATAATTTTAAGAATTGTAGTCTTTCCCAGTAGTCTAGGTCCTTAACTTCTTCTATTTCTAGCTGTAAAGACCTTTGTACTCTCTATTTGTGCAATATCCTTTTGATAGTGTGGGTACCAATATCATAGTTGCAAATATTCAAGTGGACTACGAACATATGTTTTATAAGCATAATCATGTGTTCAGCTTTTCTTGTTTTGAAGTGCCGTAACAACATTCCCATTTTTGCTTTACATTTTGCCAACAGAGTTGCTATTTGATCATTGCATAACATGTTCCTATTCATCATCACACCAAGGTCTTTAACTGCTTCCTTATTTTGTGATGGTCTCATTATTAGGTCCCTTATATGCATATAGCTTTCTTTCTCTGTCTCCATAATTTATGATTCAAATTTATCAGAGTTAAATACCATCCATATTTACCTCTGCCCAATCAATATACTTTGTTAAGGTCTCTTTGTAGAGCGTTCCTATCTTCATCACAAGTAATTTCTCTACTTATTCTTGTGTCATCTGCGAAACTACTCACTACCGAATCCTTAACATTATTGTCTATGTCTTCAATCATAATAACAAAACAGTATTGCAGCTAACACCGTACCTTGCGGCACACCGGATATTACCTTGGCTTCATCCGATTTCTCGTCGTTTGCAATAACTATCTGTTTTCTGTTGTGTAAAAATTCTTTTAACCATCTTCCTACTTTATCCACGATATGTGTTTTCTAATTTTCTTCGCTAATATATTAGGTCTACTTATCAAAAGCTTTTGCAAAGTCTAAATAAACCACATCTGTTTCATTTCCGCTTTTCATATTTTTGAATATGTTTTCACGGTGGACTAACAGTTGGGTTTGTGTACTTTTTCCGGGTAACGAAACCATGTTGTCCTTTATTAAACAAATTATTTTTTATTAAATTGTTTCATAATATTTTTCTTCATTACCCTTTCATACACTTTCATAATATGTGATGTTAGACTCACAGGCCTATAATTACTTGCCTCTAGTCTTGATCCACGTTTGAAAGTAGGGGGTAATATATGCTAATTTGTGCTCATCATATATCTTGCCTGTATCTACACTTGTCTTAATAATATTTGCAAGTGGCTTTGCGATAGAATGAACTACTTTCTTTAACAAAATAGCAGGAATTCCATCAGGCCCTGCAGCAGCTCCATTTTTAATTTCATTAATAGCCTGCACAATATCAGCTTCATTAATATCTATTTGTCAGCTAAATATTCACTATTTTCATCCCTTACTTCTATATCATTATCTTCATTATCTATTCTAGGGAATTCTCTCTTATATCGTTCTGCCAGTATGTTGCAAATTTCCTTTTTTTTTCTTTTTTCATTCGTTAATCTCCCTTCAATTCTCCAGAGGGCCTATTTCTATTCTTCTTTTATTCATCTTCTTCGCATATGAGTATAATAG
>NC_061109.1:114808507-114908347 GCF_015104395.2 Macrobrachium nipponense
AAGAGACCTTCTTGGTGCGTCACCAGACTGGAAAAGTCACCTTGAGCCGATGCGGGAGCTCTTAACCCGACATCCTCACCTGTATCATACCAGATCCCAGCCCAGCCTTGCCGCAAAGTCTTGAAGGAGGCTGGGCAAAGGAAAACTTTCCTTGAGCTTTTCTAGACTCCATCCAATCTTGCACCTTCTTAAAAGCTCTCTTAGTTGAAAGAGACTTTGTCATTTTAACAAATCCAGGAGTCTTATTGTTTTTGACAACGAAAAACTGAGAAGGAGGCGACCGAGGTGCTGCGGGTTGAAACTCTTCTCCAAATGAATCCCGAAGCAATCGAACCAAAACTTGATAATCGGATGAATCTGACACAGCAGGTTGATCCTCTTCCGTTTCCTCTGAAATATTACTTAATCCTTCCTCATCTATAGGAGTGACCAAGGGGACTCTCGAAGCTGGTGGTACAAGTCCTTTCACTCCGAGCTTTAATGAAGATCGTTGTTTAGATGTGCATGGAGCATTCTGAATATTAATATCTAAAGATTCAGATAGAAAAGGAGGTACCAATTTTTTTGCTCATTCTCTCGATGGGAGTCCCCTTCGAAAAGCCGATTGCAGTTGAGGTTCCATACTAATACCTTGCTGTGATACCTGATGGAATATGAAACAAAGCGTCTGTTTGAACGTCTCGCTTGGGCATCCGTCCGAGCGTCAAGCTTGGCGTCCAGCCGAGCGTCACGCTTGGCGTCCAGCCGAGCGCCACGTTTTTTTTGACGTCCAGATGAGCGTCACGCTCGAACGCTCAGTCCGAGCGTCCCGCTTGACGTGCCAGGTGAGCGTCACTCGTCGGCGTCCCTCCGAGCGCCACGCCTGGGTCAGGTCCAGGAGCGTCACGCTCGACGTCTGTCCGAGCATACCGCTTGTCTAAACAGGCGTCCCTGTGAACACTCCGCTCCTTCCAAGCCGAACTATGGAGTGTCGAGCTTCTCAGACTGTATACGGCCTCGTTGCGTAATCATAGGATCGTCCGTTCTTGTTATAAAGCGAGCCTCGAGAGTCTGGGCGAATCCTCGTAGGAAGTTTTTGTTTTTCATGCCCTTTCTCCAACTGCAGGTGAGACGTACGAAATCTAGAATGAGTACTCACAGGCGAAAGAGACGATCGTCCACCCGTGCGGGAGACCTCTTAGATCTTTTAATCGGTAATCTATCATCTTTTTCTTCTCGGACGAATTTCTGATTCTCTCTCAGCCAGCAACGAAGCAAGTTGTTGTTGCATCGACCTGAATAACACTCTTTGTAGTAGAAGATTCTTTTTCAGGAGAAAAACTGGATCCTATGAGAAGGCAAGGGGCGAGGGGAAGCCCTATCCCTTCTCACAGGACCCGTTCTTCTATTCTTAGAAACGAATAGGACCGCTCCAAGGCGTCCTCGTCAGATGACATCATAATTCTCCTTTGAGGAGTCCATGCAGCAAAACTCTCCGGTGAAGACCGCAAACCAACAGGCGAAAAAGGACGTGAAGCGTCTTCTTCCCTGCGATCGAAGACTCTGGCCGCTTGTGCGACACCTTGAGTTTTCGATCTTTTTTGCAGTGGAGAGTAATCCAAGTCTCGAGGCGAAGCCCGTAACGAAGAAGCAGCGCAAGAGACTCTGCGCCCTCCCTCTGAGAGACTACTGACGATAGCCACCTGTGCGACATTTAACGTCATAGCTCTTTTCAGAGGACGTGAGCGTCCTTCTCATGCTCCAACTCCTGTTAGGGGAGAACGCCTCCGAGGACGAAAAGCACTCGCGGAGGATACGCGCACTCGCAACACTCTTTGGCAGCCTGGGGATCGTCTACAGGTTCTGCCGAAGGGACGCCAGATCGGTGGGGGTTCCCGTAACCCTCCTGCGGCTTTCGACATGTCCGTCTTCCTGGGCTTGGAAGTTCGACAGAGGTCCCAGGCCTAGAGGCATTATAGGGCCGATCTGACGCCCCCTCCACAACACTGGGGGCACTTTCACTGCACTTTTGTTCACTAATAATGCTTTTACCCTCCAAAGCGAGCACTTTAGAGTTCTAGGTTTCGTATTGATTCCAGAATCGTAGAAAGGGCATTGTCTTCCACTGATTTTTCAGGGCCCGAAGGCACCACATTTTCAGGGCCCGAAGGCACAACAGATTTAGGTGTACCAACTACTGAATGTATAGTAGGAGAAACCTTACTACCCTTACTTCTACTGACTGATACACTCCTGGAGGAAGATCTCCGTATCCTATCACGCTCCAATTTCCGCACATAGGATTCATAAGCCTTCCAACCCGAATCAGACAGACATTCACACTCCTTACAACGGTCATTTATAACACACGTATGTTCTCTACAATTATTACATATGTTGTGTGGGTCTACCGAACCTTTCGGTAGCCTCACCTTACAACCTTCCATACAACACACTCTGGTGCTAGATAAACTAGTCCCAGACATCTTAGTTAAAGGAAAAAACCAAATTCAAATCCAATCCACTATCAGCGTAAGCCTAGTCACAATCCACGTTCGATAACCAAAAAACAAACAGGATACTCAAGTAACAGAGAAGTTTCGAAAATCCTAGACGGAGGTGTTGAAAACAGTTGTTATCAACACCGGCGACAGAAAAAATCTGAATAGAAATGGGAATGGTTCCTGACACCCGCCTCCCAGCGGCGGGAATGGGTATCTAAACCACCTGGGCCGACCACTGCGTGAGCCGGGAGTTTTGAAATTCTGTCGGACTTCGGAGAAATACAGCTATATATATATCTGCTGGGTAAGTTTCATGAACAAACCCAAAGTTTATTTAGAAACTAGTTACATAGTGGGTTTTTTTTCGTTGCATCTCCTACCTATTAATAAAGTTTTTAAAAAAATTAACCTCAGAGGATGCGCACGAGAAAATTGAATATGAAACTTTTGTTAGGGCACATAGAATCATGATTAATATTCTCTTTGACTCTTATGCTGCCTGGCAATCTTACAAATAGCTCCATTTTCCACTTCTTTGTCTAGTAACTTACTACCAGTAATATCGAATTTTCTTTGAGATTCGTATTGATATCTATTTATTTTTTATAATTATGGATATTTTTACGAGTCATCATAGACCTGGATAGGTTCACTCATTGTTAATGCCATGGATAAAAAGTTTGTACAGCGGACTCTTCTGAATTCCAAAATATCAGCGAATTTCATGTGGGTTAAGTCTGGTCTAAATGGCTCTCTTCCCTCCCCTGTATTTTGGATGTCGTCTGAATTTACTTTGCCCTTGTGACAAGTATAATTTCACTTGCAGGCTGATTAATGGAACCTGGTTACAGTATCCTGCAGTACGAGAGTTTCACATCGCAACTTCAAAAAATCGTTCGTCGCAGCGGACGACTACAGTCCAAGTAACAACCGCCTACAATGTGAAGAAAGGAATTTCATGGACTTCTTCGACCGACACCGTATCTCGTCGTTAATCTCGTTTTCATGCGGAACGCTCCAGCGGCTGTCGGAATTCGACTACAAAAGGGACATACTTCCGACAATTACGACCCGAAGGATATTCAACTCTACTTTGCTGGCGAAGGACTCGTGCTGGGGATGTTTTTTTTTTCATCGCGAAACGTAATCGTGTAGCTTAGGATGCAGAGAATAAGTATGAGCGCAAAAATGGAACGTTTGGACCCGCCCAGGCAAATTTTCCCCTTGTTTTTTAACCATTGAAAAAGGCCGTTTCAGTGGCTATAGGGTGGTTGTCTGGAACGTGTAATGGACGAAAAGTGGTTCGAAAGCTAGTTAAATGTGCAGTTAACCTCGTCAGTAATCCTATCTATAAATGATCATAAATAACGATCCGAAATATATTTTTTGCGTGTACGACAAGAATCTATATATAAATGATCATAAATAACAGAATCGAAATATATTTTTTGCGTGTATGCACAGGAATCTATATAAATGAATCATAAAATAAACAAAGATATATTTTTTGGGCGTGTAAGCACTAGATCTCTATAATTGAATAAATAACAGAATCGAAATATATTTTTTGCGTGTACGCAATAGGAATCTCTTATATAAATGATCATAAATAACAGAATCTAAATATATCTTTGCGTGTACGCAATAGGAATCTATTTAAAGTGCACATATATTAATCATAATTATATGAATCCATATACATATGTATAAACAAATCAGGTAGCCTATAATCATCTGTTACCTTATATCTTACCATTATCTGCAGTTATTTATGAGTTAGTAGTATGAATTAATGAATCAGATATATAACATTTAGCATAAAAATCAACGAATCAATCAGCATAAACATTAATAATTTTATCAATTCATATATGAACTTTGTTATCAGTTTTGAAAATATGATTTTTATCATGTTAATCTTTCATTCTATGCAATTATCAGAGTACATTAGTATTTTCTGTAGCATAAGTATCTTAAAGAGATGAAGTTAAAAACTGTATCAATTATATATATCATGATGATCACTATTATTTACCAATATCATTGTTTTATATTTTATTACTTGAATCAATTCATGTACACCATGAATTTTTATTTACTTATATATATATATTCACATAGTGTCTGTATCACACTCCTATAAGTCAAATGCAAGTCAAGTTTGAGTAATATTCAGTGGTTGGTTTTGGTAGCTGACCGAGCTAATGTAAGTATTTACATAATAAAAATATGGAATGTTAGTCCATATATATAAAAGTCTAAAACTAAAGAGGTCAACCAGATTGCTTGCAGGAATGTGATCAGACTAGAGACGCTAAAGATGACGTATACAATAAGTATGTAGGCTAAGTTGACATGCCGTCATCTGTGGTCATTCATTTGTTTTGAAACAGTCCAAGCTCCCTGCTTGAGACAACTACCCCGACCTATGATTCAAACGGCCTACGTGATCTGTAGCGTGTCTCATTTGATTGTGTGTTCGTATGAAACTATGTCATTGGTATGTATGTTCATATGTTCGAACTACTGTCTATTCCTTCATAACTTGTAACAGAGATGGTAGACGAAGAGAACGGAGTTAGCTATCGTCATTAGAAGACCTGTACCTCTTTACCTAAGCTTTATCATGTAGAGGAATAGGATTAGCCATCATCATTGGCAGAAGCGATCAAGCTATCGTTATTAGAAGACTTGTACAATCATATCTGATCTTCACCATGTAAAACTTCAGAAGAATATATAATTTTTTTTTTTTTATACTTAGTGTTTTCTACAAGAACCTCACCGAACCATGAGTTTAACACATCGTCGTAAAGATAATACCGACTTCGTAAGTGATCTACAAAACCCCAGACACTCCATTGAAGATGGAAGTGCAATACCAACCGACTTAGCGTATAGATTATCGCTAGTCTAACATTACCTCATAGGGCGCCTTATCATACAAGGCACAAGCCCTAATATATATATATATATATATATATATATATATATATATATATATATATATATATATATATATAATATATATATATATATATATATATAGTGTGTGTGTGTGTGTGTGTGTGTGTGTGAGGAGTTGACATTAGTATTGCAGAAATTGGGACAGCAGGTTCCCAGTCCACCCATGTGAAAGCGCCTAGAGAGATATCACACCTTTATCTCTCGGAGAGTGAAAAAAGGGAGGATGTTAGGGAAACAGGAAAAATATTAGGTGACGAATGGTAATATGTGGGAAACAACCGTAAAATATCACAGTGGCCTGAAAAAATAGGACATAATTGGGTTAACTAGACCGATAGTGGTTGTTACGTTTAAATGCCCTAACCGAAAGGTTTTCAAATGCAATTTTCGTTAATATTACGTTTTGAATAGTACCTGATCTTTGGAAAATGTTGATAACTACAAGTTTCTTCTAATATGCGGTGTTTTGATCGAATCTGCGTATTTTGAAAAATGACAATTTGTCGAAAATTGCATTTTTCCTAACTATACAAACCTGAGGTCCTTTAACAATAGGAAGGTAACTAGCGGCAGCTGGGACGGTCGTAAGCTTCGAACAAGGGGAGAACGATAGTTTAACTGCTTGTCCGATCGTGCGCGCCCGCCGCCGCGCGCCCGAGAGGTGAAGAATCACTTTGCTTTAGGCCCATGCAAAAAGTTTGCAGAGTGAGGGGTGGCATGATGGTGGGACTATATGTAAAGGACCTCAGGTTTGTATAGTTTAGGAAAAATGCAATTTTCGACAAATTGTCATTTGTTCCGATACGTAATACAAACCCTCGGTCCTTTAACAATAGGAAGACTCACTTCTTGGTGGGAGGAATCTGAGTCTTTTTGGTGAACAGACTGGTGTTCGTCCAACCCTGGAGTGCCTCCCTGGTCGTAAGAGCAAGGGAGGGATCCAAACCTCTGTCCGATTGATCGGGGTGTGCACCGCAGGATCAATGGTCAGACCTCTGGGCCAAGTACTAAGAGAGAGGCAAGCGTATCTCTTCGTACCAGCAAGCAAGAACTTGTTCCTGTTTGCAAGAGACAATCATAAAATGATGGGTTTTGTCTCAATTTGGCATCCACTTCTCCCCCTTGTTGGAGGAAGTGGTGGATATTTACTCCTATCCCTACTGAAAGGGGATAGGATGGTGCTCTATTGAGTAGCTCACCTGCATCTCGTCCTTACCCAGCAGGGTGACGACCGTGTCCCTCTACCCAAAGGTAGAGGGAAGAAAAAGATGGGTAAGAGGAGCCAGTTCACACTCTCATTCCTCATCCATTCTTACGGTCACACCAGACTCGATGCTGTTCATCCTGCGAGGGTCTGGGTTAACTACACAACGTGTTGAGCAACACCACGGTTCCCAAGGAAAAAGATCCAAGGAACTGTGGGCAATATCCTGAAGGTAGAAGGAGGTGCATGCGTCCCGGTTGGACCAGGCGCCTGCCATCATTACCTGCGCCACCGAGAAGTTCTTGCGGAACGCGAGAGAATGATGAAGAGGCGTCCACACTCATCCTGGGTGTCGAGTTCTTCAGACAGCTCCGTCGCACCTTCCACAGGACAAAGCAGCATAGCCTTCGTATCGGAGGCGGTGACGTCCATTAGGGAGGGTATTGTGAAGGACTCGAACCAATCGTCAGTTACCGAAGGGTTCTGAGTCTTCGCTACGAAGATCGGTACGAAATCGAGCGTCACAAATCCCCATCCCTTTGTGCCTGACTTCTCAAGAGAAGTCATGCAGTTACCTAAGACGAAAAGAAGGGATAGTCGTATGACCTATCCCTCTTCTCGACTTTGGTTATGTACAGTACTCATACTGACAAGCTATTAAGACGAAGTAATGATTGCTCTGGAACAACCTAACTAAGTCCACAGCATAGTTTCGTAACTGACTCGGGACGCTCTGACAGCTGCCGACTGACTGGTTCGGAATCAGTAGAGGCAAGTTGTCCAAGCATCCGGGTAAGTCACGTGACCTTCGCCCTTTAAAGAGTTATGCTGAGAGACCAAACAAATAAAATATTTGTTAGTCACCGATGCCGGACGGCGCGGCGATGATTCTCTTAATGCATAAGCTCAAAAGGCAAAAGTCAATTGCCTTCAAAAGACCGAGGTCCCTGATGGCAAGAAAATCTCATAGACGTTGAATCTCAGCTTAAGGAGAAACAACACTATGTGACGTTGAAGACGAAAGGTAGGCAATGAATGCAACCTACGTCTTCCGCTGAATCGAGAGAAGGAATCTCAAGATCTAAACCTGTGCTTACAAATGACTGAAAACGCTAACCGCCATTTCATTGCTGTCCGTTGTGCAATGAAAGCGGGGCGTTCTTCAGTAATGAAACACAGGGAGAGCCGCTTGAAGAACTGCTTCTCATGGGCTGAACGTTTGGAAGTAGAGCTGGCAGGTGGGTGGGAGTAGGCGATGTCTTCAATACATCTGCTAATCCGGGCTGAACAATGAACAATTGTACACCTCCGAATACAAGATATTTTGAGGACAAACTCAGATTCCGCAAAAAATCATTCCCCGCATTATCGGGATACGATGCCAGCAAAGAGACTATTACAGAAAAAATTCTGTTACCTTGTGCGGTAAACAGAAAGATGAGAGTCGAATAGATATCTCTGTTTAAATTCTCGCAATACCGAAGACGATGAATACTAGCGTTTTCTCAGCAGTAGATGGTCATTCATGTATGCGAGAATCCCCCGTTAATCAGAGACTTAAGTCCGTGATTGTTGGGCAAGAGATACGGTTGTATTCAATCAAAGCAGGTGACGAAAGACATAAACAACCGTCTATCTCAAAGCGGCAGCTGATACTGAAATGCCTCGGGCAATTCAATACGCAGTAGCTGTCGCTGACTTCGTCATCCTGAGTTGGCCCAAGTAATCCTTTCCACGAAGGAAATGCGTTCGGCTAGAACCACCGAGCATAAAAAGATATGCTCGAGCAATTATATTTAAGCGAAACGAATTTCGGTAAATATAAAAGCTAAAATGGTGTTGTTGTGACAACACCAATAAGTATATAAAATTGAAACTGGAAACTCCTGGGAGGTTGCAGGCAACCCGGGTTGCAGTTCAATTAGAATACTTTTTCGTCTAAGTCGCAATCCGTAGAATAACCAGGATATGCGCCTACCCCTCGGACCATTCAACTGCTTAGCAGAATCATGTCGCGAGGTTTAATATACGTAGTATATTTGTAGGATTCTGAACAACGATCTCCCATCCTAAATTCTTTCCTTCAAGAAAAACAAAATAAGGATTGGAGATCGACCACCTTCGTTCTCTATTAAAGAGAGTGAAGGAGAAGTCTTCCTCGAAGGAAAGCTTCAATGGTGAACAGAATACTAAGACGATAGTTCCAGCCAAACTGGATATTCCCGTCCGTTCTTCTCTATTCCAGGTTGGTCGCCTACTGTGAGATAGTCCTTCTTTCAGCAGCAGTCTTCTTCCTAATGCTAGAAATTCCAGGAATTCGAGCCATAGGCGAGGTTCCCGATTATCGTGTAACATATCGGGGATTCTCGTCTCGCTCACTTTGGACCGTGGTCTCGCCTAAGTGTTTGGAGATCGTAAGAAACTCTAAACACTCTGAAATGCGCTAGAAATTCCGTAGAATTCTAAGCAGTCTGCGAAACCCCCCGACCCCCCGAATTCGTCAAACGATATCGGCTGGTGGTCCTCTCGATTCCCGTAGAAATCGAGAATGGGGCAGGATCCCTCCTCAACGACCGGGGCTTACGTCAGGTAGGACCCGAAGGTCCCCCCTGGTAGCGCAGTCCCCAACGTGGGATCCTACAGAGAAATCTCTGTAGGGATCCTTCCCCTTTCCCTCGTAGCCGTAAGGAGGGAGGGAATGGGGGAGGAATTGGATACTCGCTCGCCTTCCCAGTGGAACTAGCAGTTGGAGAAGAGTAGGAGCAGCCATCGCCTTGCGGCGATGGCCTCTCAGAAGTCTGGGAAAACGTATCGTCAGGAGAAAAAACGTTTTCCCGAGGAGGGGTTACGAACTCTCACTGTAGGTAAGGGTCTGCCGCCACTGTGAACGTCGTCTGGGTGGGGCTGATCGACACCTGACAGGAGAGAGCCGATACCGTCCTCCCGACTCATTCCAGTCCTCGTCGAGGTCGAAACCTCTCAGGAGGACCGAAGGAGTATTTAAATACGGTGTCCGAAGACACGTAGAAAACGCCGCTGTCGCAGTAGAGGAGGTGGAAGTAGCTTGATCGACCGGCCAGAACTGAGAGAGCCTTCTTGTCCGGAGACGAGAGACTCTGGTTCAAGACAGAATCGGTAAGCTCCGATCGCGGCATACCCACGTCGGTTTGGGTTCCCTCTCGGCCCCAAAACGACTCGAGCAGAGACATGGGCTCTGCTGGTGGGAGCGGCGATCCTTCCCCCCGGTCCGTTGTGCTGACGAATCAGTGCAATAACCTGGGTAAAGTTACTCTGAATCTCGGAAGTTACAGCGTCTTTGAGGAGTAGGACCGTCCAGTCCTCCAACAAGAGCAGTCCCAGGACCCTCCTCCTTCAGAAGAAGGACAAAGCAACGATCCCTGACGGTTGCCTCCAATCACTTGAGCGTACGTCCTGGTTGGTCCTAAGACCACCTGGCACGTGCGGCGTCGTGACGGGATCGTGAGCGGCGCATCTCTCACGATCACCTACCTATATACCTAGCTCTTCCTGGCGTATGCCGAGGAAGTTGAAGGTATCGGAGAGACAGAACTGACGCCACCCCACCCCCACCCCTCTCCCTGACGGTCGCCTCCAATCACTTGCGCGTACGTCCTGGTTGGTCCTAAGACCATACGTGGCACGTGCGGCGTCGTGACGGGATCGTGAGCGGCGCACCCTCTCCACGATCACTCCTAGCTACCTCGCTCTTTCCCGGTGTAGCCCGAGGAAGTTGAAGGTAGTGGAGAGACAGACCTGACGCTCCCCCCCCGCTGCTGGCAGGACCAGCGTTACGTGGGGCTGCAGCCGATTCACAACCGCAAGGCCCGCGGTGGGGATCGATCTGCAGGCCTGGCCGTGCCGCTCCCCTGTGGCGAGGCTCGACTGAGCACGTCGACCCCGGTCCCGTGCGTCAGACGAGCTGCTGCTGGTCACCGTATCCGCCCGGTCCCTGTGGGAGCGGCGGTCAGGTGACCTACAAGAGCTCGCTTTCGCCGTGAGACCGGTGAGCGTCCTCGCGGCACGTCAAACCTCTGGTACCAGCCGATGGCTGGTACCGTCGGTCGAGGGGACCTGGGGGACCTCTTCCCAGCCTCAAAAAAACCCGTGGCCGGTCAGAGACCGTCACGTCCACCGAGGGTACCGGCTGGTCGCTGCGAGAGCGGCCGCTGGCCTGGCGAGAGTCACCTGAGCGGCTCTCGACAGTCTTCTGCTCCGTGCCTCGGTCATGACGCTGAGCGAACTCAGGCGTCTTAACTTTGGCTGCACGGTCACCCGAAGGAGATCGTACACTCGGAACTTCTCGCGGACGAGAAACCGAGCCGGTACCTGGCTTAGCAGCAGAGCTGCCAAGACCAGGCGAGGGTGTACCAGCGGTAGCCAGCACACCCTTGGTCCCCGTCTTCTTCTTCTTCTCAGAAGGGGAGACGGGCCCCGTTCCCGAAGGAACAGGAGACCAGCAGAAGAACCCCCCCGTCACACCGGAATGTGACGAGCCCTTCGAAAGTTCCCGAAGGAGTCTTCTTAGGGGGAATAACAAAACCCGGTTACCAGCTGGTCGCTGCGAGAGCGGCCGCTGGCCTGGCGAGAGTCACCTGAGCGGTTCTCGCCAGCCTTCTGCTCCGTGCCGTGGTCTTGGCGCCGAGCGAACTCTGGCGCCGAAACTTTGGCTGCACGGTCTCCCGAGGGAGAGCGGTACACGAGGGAGAGCTACACGGGATCTCCCGCGAACGAGAGAACCGAGCCGGAACCTGGCGTAGCGGCATCGCCGCTAGCACCAGGCGAGGAAGTACCAGAGCTAACCGATACTCCTCTGGTCCCCGTCTATCTCTTCCTTACGGAAGGGGGGACGGGCCCCGCTCCGAAGGAGCAGGAGGACCAGCAGAAGGACCCCCCGTCCCACCGAGGTGGGACGGGCCCTTAGAAGTTCCCGAAGGAGACTTCTTAGGGGGGGGAGGCAGCCTTCTTCTTCTTCGGCTTATGGGCCTTAGAAGTCGAAGGGGAAGAGGCAGCAACAGACGAAGATGACACCTTCCAGTCTTCTTCGTCAGCTCACGCAGGACAGTCGTCAGGTCCTCCATCCAGGCCGGAGTCGGGCCTATTGCCGAAGCAAACACGGCCCCGACTGCACCTGTCCGGAAGGACCTGGGACTGGGGAAGACACACCATGGGCAGGACCAGCATGGACAGGCGCAGGAACCAGGAGCGACAGGAACAGCAACCAGCTCAGGAGCGGCAGGAACAGCGGCAGCGGTAAACACAGAAGGGACAGCCAAGCCAGTAGCGGGAACCACATCAGCGACAGGTACGGCAGGCCCAGCCATCGCCTCGTAGAATCATCGGCAGCCAGCGTGGTACTGGCGGCCGGTCCAGGGGCGAGCTGCTGGAACAGCGGAAGTCTGGGGCAGGCAACACGAAGAAAACACAGGCGCGGCGGCATACCCCTCCTCGGTACGGGCGGCGACCGGCCCTAGAAGCGGCAGACGGCGTCACCGACACAGCATGGGGAGTGTAGACCAGCGGGGGGAAGCAGCATAAGCGGCCGTGAAGGTTGTAGTGGAGACCACTCCAAGGTCACCGCCCCAGACCTCGCTAGACTCTGCAGCAGATCGTGGATGCTAGGCACGCCCTGCAGCCGCAGTGGTCCATACCTGTCCAAGGTCGTCTCCCACGGCTGTAGCACCTGCGGTAGCACAGACAGATTAGTAAGAGGGGTTCCCTCACGCACGGGGGGGGAGACATGCCCCACCCCGAACGGAAGGAAGACCCCCAAAAACAAAATACGAGGAAGCTGAGGGCGGGGGGGCAGGAAAGAAGACGAAGAATCGGATACCAAGGGAGTCGCGGGAGAGCTTTCCGACGACTTCCTGGCAGACCTTCGCTTCCCCTACCCCGCACAGCAGTGAAAAGTAATATGAAAATGAAACAGAATACTGCACTTGCGATTCACTCATAGAACTTAAGAGGGAAAAATCAATTCCCGGTAAGAGCGGAAACTTGATCCATAATAATATGATGCTATCATAAATATATATGAAAATGAACAATACTGCACTTGCTATTTCACTTTCACAGCAATAAATCGTAAGGATTAATTCCCGGGTAAGAGCGGAAATTGATCCAAAATTAATTTTTGATGCAATTAATAAATGAAAATGAAAAGAAAACTGCATTGCGAATCCACTTTCATTGCATTCTATTCATACAAAATAAGAGGCTCTTGCCGAGCGCAATCAAGCTCTCGGCAACGAACGCACAGGGCAAAAATATAATGAAAAAGAGTACTTACATCTTTCAATTACACACTTTCGCCCAAAATACATGACTCGGCGCGAGTGCGCCCGCCCTCGGCACCGAGACAATTCAAGGGTTCAATTCATGAAAAGAGCGGAAATCGCCGTCTCTACGGCGATAGCTCCATGTTGATTCATAATTAAGTAATGAAAATGAAAACAGTGTACTTACAGTTTCATTTTCAAGTCAAACCAAACCATTAGTAGAAAACACAATATAAACAAAGCATACGACGATGAAGCGGGCAGAGAGCGATGACGAACACGTCCTTCACACCCGCGGCCGAAAGCAAAAGTGATTCTTCACCTCTCGGGCGCGCGGGCGCGCGCACGATCGGACAAGCAGTTAACTACCGTTCTCCCCTTGTTCGAAGCTTACGACCGTCCCAGCTGCCGCTAGTTACCTTCCTATTGTTAAAGGACCGAGGGTTTGTATTACGTATCGGAACAACGTTGACTTCGGCAACCCCGCTATTCAATTTTGGACTTGGGAATATATTTGTTCGTGGGTTATTCAATGAGCTTTCATCCAATGAGCTTTCACCCACTTTAACGTGCATTTTCGCTAGAATAAAAAAATTTAAAAACTTATGGTACATTTAGTACCAATAAGTGAATATTGACGCTCTCACGCCAGGATTGTCCCTTGTGTACCTGAGAAAAACCCAAGTCTATACGAAGATATCGATGATGTTAAGTTTTTTCAATCAGTATTGCAATGGATGTAAATACAATATAAGTGAGATAACTAAAGACTCAACTGTTCTCCAGGAGTAATGACACAAACGAGAGAACACTAAAAGACAACTATAAAATATAAGAAGACCTATTTTTAAAACGTACAAGGGCCAGCCTGAAAGGGAATCATCCCTGCAGAGAGCTGTACAAGAAACCAAAGTGAACAAAGTGAATATCTAATCCTGTATCTCAAAAAGCAATGACAAAATATTTGGCTCTCATAGAAGAGGATTACTTTTTTAAACTGATACGAGAGGTTAACTGTCCCCCGAGTTATTACGCATTTTACCCGTTTCATGATCTAAAATGGCAAATTGACTTTGGTTTTTGCTAACTTTACATAAACTACCCAACAATCCCTCACCGGATGGCCTCCTACCACATCGCCCCCATCCAGGTAAGGACGCAGTAGACTAGGTTAGGTTAGGATAAGTTGTTACATATATTCCGAGGAGAGAACCCTAGTTCCACGACTAACAATCGTAGTTGCAATGGTTATCACTTAGTAAATGGCTATCACTTAGTGAATGCCATAGACTAACAATCGTAGTTGCAATGGCTATCACTTAGTAAATGGCTATCACTTAGTAAATGCCATAGACAGAACAGTACAGATAAGGTTACCAATTAGTACCAAGCAAAAGTATAGGCTAATACTACAGGAAATTTGTCACTTTCTAGCTTGGGCCCCCTGGCCAAAACGATCTTTCATAACTTTGGATGATCGGAATGCTGGCGGGAGAGTAAAGTGGCCTTTGCTGATGTACAGTCCTGTTCAAGTGCAGGATTGTCATCAGTTTATCATTTTCATTTCATTTCTCATTTCTCCACCTAGCCATGCTTTCATTTCAGCGCTGAATGATCTTATAGGTCCTAGCGCTTGGGCTATGCCCTAAATTTAATAATCCATCCATTCATCCACTTTCTAGCTTGGAGGATACAATATTAAGGAGAGTGATTTGCTTAGAGATTTGCCTATCATGAAACTGGACATAATCATCGTGATTCCCGGTGTCACTTAAATTGTTTTGAATTTACCTCGGTCTGAAATGACACCTATGATACTATTTGATGATGGATGACTTGGGCATGGTCTAACAAACAGAGTCTATAGCTATAATTATAACATTGGCTTAATGCTTGGGAGACCTTAAGCCTTTCAGCATACGTACCTAATGATCTACCCTGGAGATTTTGTCATTTTCACCTTTATAGATTAAGGTTAAGATCGATATATAGTTACATACAATAAGTCCAAATCGATATTATATATATACCATCACAGACATTAGTCAAATCGATATACATACAACTATGACAGACGTTAGAGTTAAGTATATCTTAGTTTTACTAGGGCTGGCCCGAAGGATTAGATATTTCTACGTGGGTAATTATCAACTGGTTTCGTAGAAACGGGACCTACGGCTTATTGTGGGATCCGAACCACATTATATCGAGAGCTGAATTTCTATCGCCAGAAATAAATTCCTCTGATTCCGCGTTGGCCGGACGGAGAATCGAACTTCGGACCATCAGATTGGTAGGAGAGCAAGAAAACCACCCGTCCAACGAGGAACATCACCAACCTAGGCCTCTCTCACACAGGACCAGACACCATCCAAATGAATTTAGCCTATGGTGGACCACTTAAGTGTAACAAAATGAATTAGTCATATTTGGTAATACCTGACTATGAACCCAAATATTTAGTTCAGGTAGTTATACACAACCAGTCTAAGTTAATGTTACCAGTTTAGCGTAGCCTAACTTCGACAACCTATGCCTGTCAATACATAGGTAGACTTAAAACTCTTTTAATAACACAGAACATAAGTAATGCAGCAACATACCTTTAGAGCACAACTATAAGATTAGGCTAACAAACACTGCAACATGAATCGGTGAAAGATTCAATTTCTTTGTTAAGCACTACCTAGTCCGACGAAAAATCCGGATAAGGAGGAGAAGGACGTCGGAAGCTTTCACAATAAGCGAAGTAACCCAACGAAACAGCTTTTGCTGTGACAGTGTAACGACTAACGTGTCGTGCAGCGTGCTGGCTTTTTTGTTTACCTTTAACGGACAAAACTCTTGAGGGTAAAATTTATGAGACTGATAAGTGCAAATTTAAATCATCGGGTCTCACGAATGTTAGCTGAGTATGCTACGTAGTATTTGATACCTAATTCTAAAAAAGGGTAATTTTGTTTTTATTTTTTAGGCACAATAAAGGAACTTGCTGTTCGTTTAGTTATTCCTTTTGATCTTTGGAACTAGTAGGCCTGAGAACGACTAAACACTTCTCACGATCCAGATAAATAGTTTTGGTACACGATAATATATTTTGACATTAACTCCACTGCTAGAACAGATTAAATTCTAATGTATGGTGCTGGGCTAAATGGTTCGCATGACAATACACTAAATGAAAATGTTGGCGATTTTACACCTTACAAATTAAATGTACGCAACACGTCTATACTCTGTTTTTTTCCATCTGTCCATCCGCCTGTGGTGTTTTCGTATGGTAACACTGCGTCCCGGGCTCTAGATAGTTACATTCAGCTTACATTCAACAATTATAATAATGTCCTATTTTGAATATTAACGGTGTAATTCGAATACAGTAGATTACTAAAACACTTTTCAATTGCAAATGTACACCCAGGTATCCTTTTATTTACCTAAAACTTAATCATAGCGTAACTATTTAAAGCCTGGGACGCAGTGTTACCATACGAAAACACCACAGGTGGAAAAAAAAAAACAGAGTATAGTTTACAGTAAAATCAACATACTTTACTCGTTGCATTTAATACATTTAAGTTACACATGAAAAGAATGCGCTTCATCTGTTTCGAATGAAAAGCACATTGCTTACTATAAAAAAAATTGCAAAAAAATTGTAGCCCATACCAGCAGTTACAAATGAAATGACATCATAATCAATATATAATAACATACGCCTGCTGATGTAGGCTAATTAACTCTATCAACGTTACTGGAGTGCGTGTTCTTTATGGTTGATAATTTTTATGTAATTCATGCAGTTTTACCCACATAAGAGTTAATAAGAGACCATAAGTTTCAGCACATACTGATGGAATACAAGCAACAAGTTCTAAAAAATAAATTCTTATACGAACCTGTGCTAACTAAACTGCTTTGCAGAATATGTGATGAACAAAGCCTAACGATTGAGAAAGCGAAGTAAGCAAAGTTACAAAGGAAACGAAACCTGAATGTGGTAAAATTAGAGGCATTTTATTTGGGTCTGTTGTAATAGGATGAGAGAATGAATGAGTAACATGCCTGGAGAGTAACTGGGTGGTTTTAGAAAAGGCAGTAGTTACACATACAAAATATTATGTTCAAACAAATTGTGCATCAGTGTATGGAATTTTATAATACCATTCTGATGGCTTTTCTTAATTACGAAAAGGCATCTGACAGCGACCACAGCAGACAAATAATGTGGAAGGTCTTGTGTGTTACTATGACACCCCTGCAAGCTAATTGCAAGTGAAGTTGTAATAAATAGTAGGGTGCTATCACGACATGTTCTCTCCCTTTACTGTTTGCCCTCCTCATAAATTTTATGATTAAAAGGTTGCTGAAAAGAAAGAGAAAGTTGACCGACTTAAAATATGCTTATGAAGCTGTTTTAAGAAAACACCACAAGATAATCTAAAGTTTACTTGGTAGAATTATATATACTAGCAAACTTACCCATCTACGATGGGTGATAAAATATGGGTGCAGAAGTGAAAAATTTATACGTACTATTTGTTCAGCAATATTAAAATAAGGGCGATTTTTATACATACCTACTACAGAACCTCTTTGTACACAATATTATCAGTTTGTCCACAACTTAATTTAAAGTTGGCAGAGTCAGTTGCTCTGCTCATCACCACATACAGTTGGCCATGCGTGAACATGGATGACGGCAGAAACACACCAACATGATCCAAAGTCTGGCCCTTCGACTTGTTTGCAGTGAATGAGAAGGCCAGGTTGATGGGAAACTGCCTGCACCGTAACTGGAACGGAAACTGGTTGTCCAAAGGCATCAGAGGAATCCGGGGGATGAACAGACATTTGCCGGTGTGATGGCCCGCTGCTATCACTGCTTTGATGACGTGGGAGTTTAGCTCCATAATGGTGTACCTCATTCCGTTGCAATGTCCATTGGCAGGATCGAAATTCCGAAGCAACATTACCGGGCAGTACTCCTTCAATGTTATTTTGTGCACTGGCAGTCCCGATGGATTTAAGTTATTCAAAAAATTTTGCTGATATTGATGATAATTTTCATCTTCTATTGTGTCCGAGCTGAAATATTCGCGACTTTCTCCAGGGAAGTTGTACAGAAATTATGTATGAAAAATCGTAAAGTAACTAAGTCTACAAGAATAACCAGCCTCGTTTCACGGCCAGAAACAGCTCCGTTTCAGGGAATCCCTTCTCACCCCCACCCCCTACAAAGGAGGGGGGTAGGTTGGATGAAACCCCATTACAAACCATCTTAGGGGTCCCCACCATAACCCTGCCAAGTTTCATGCCCATCTGACCAGCCGTTTGGCCGTGATTGAATGACAGACAGACAGACATTACGCCCATTATAGTATGATATATAGATATATATAGATATTAATTATATATATATATATATATATATATATAAAGACAGTATCTTGAATAAATCCCAGTTAAACAGGAGTAACGATGACAAAGTCCACAAAGGCATGAAATGACAACAGCAGGAAAAAAGGATTAATTATCATTATCTAGGAACAATGACATCCGATGCAGTCACTCTTGACTTGGAATTCATTGAACGATTGAAAAGGCAAATCAGACAATGGACACGCTTACAATATGATTTAGAAATCAAACAGAATGAAACTGTGAACTAAAGTAGGATTATACATAGTTCTAGTACGATCTGTATTGTTATACGAACATTAATCATCACATGACGGTGAAACTAGGCTTCAGATGTCAAGATAAAGTTAGAAATGATACCATACGGAAAATCACAGAATTTCCTTATGTAGATGATGTTGAAAGGAAGTCATGTCTTGGACTCGACCGTCGTCCACCCTCCTTAGATGAATACTACGAGACGGAAGACAGCAAGTGAGTGCAGATGTGTTCAAGACAAAGCACAAAAAAAACAAGAGTGGCGGAATTTCAGTCACTTTAGCAATCTCTCTCTCTCTCTCTCTCTCTCTCTCTCTCTCTCTCTCGTTCACGACTTACTAAATGAGACAGGTCCCCGTTAATCTCCAGGTAATGCAGAGCTGAAGGATGTGACTAGATCTACATATATGTTTCTTTATTGTCATTTAGTTTAGACATTCGGTTTAGCTAAAATCTCTGCACTGGAGAGAGTGTCTGTTGACATATATATTATTATTATGATATTCACAAGTGTTACTAATGGTGGTAGTGGTTGCAGGTCAACAATGATATAGCTGTGTGAGAGTTGATTGTTCAATATAATTATCAATAGCTTTCGAATCCTTGCTAGGTTCATCCTTAGTCAAGTGAGCATTTTGACTTTAGAAATTCGTCGAAGTAAACTTCTGAACAAGACCAGTGTCAGTGGTAGTACAATTCCACAATGAGAACAAAATGAAGGAAGTGCTCAACAGGCTCCCAACTAGGTAATTCCGTTGTTAATGTTCGTATTTCTGTTCGTTAATCTTCTGGAACGTCTTGTGGGCTGTGATGATGCTGTATATGGTGTCCACCCTGTGGCGCGGCTGCAAGGTAGCTAGACGTAATGTCCCCTGCGCTGTCTGAGGAAGGAGAGCAAAGGTGCGCATATGTAAACAGACTATAAAAACATTATCCAAGAGAATCTGTGACATCGTGTAATTATGGAAATTGCAAAATTAAAGATAGAAATGAAATAGACATGCTTAAACTAGACAGATATAGATAAATTTGATATAAGAATGAAAAAACTGACAAGTTTGTATTACTTGTAAAAAAAAGTTTATTTAATTCCATAACTATTGCACATGTGTTGGCTAATTTGTCTTGCTTGGGGGATGCTTGGATGACCTACATTTGTTACCAACAGTGGAAATAATTATGCTGTTGACTGTCGAGCGTCAGTGCTTCAAATTTATGTGGAAGATTTAGAGTACTGAAACCTGTAATATGAATTTTATTTCTCTCTCTCTCTCTCTCTCTCTCTTCTCTCTCTCTCGTCTCCTCGCTCTTCCTCTCTCTCTCTCTCTCTCTCAATTAAAGATTGTGGCGTGTGGTCTTGACCACAGTCTGGGCCGTGGTCTTGACCAAGGCTAGATTCTTTAGACCTTGGTCTTGACCATCGTCTTGGTCCACTGCAGAAACCAGCTGTTGACACGGATGGAATAAAGATTTTTTTTTTTTTCGTCTGGTCTACTGTTCGTTTCCATCGATAGTAAAGACAAGATAAAACAAAACAGATGAATATCAACAATTTCTAAGTTAGAGCAACATGAAATTAAGAAAAAAGTTCATCGAGATGCTTCTTTCTTACTATGAAATTCATTGCATGAAAATCTGGTTTTGAGAAACTAAAGTCACCAAAAAAAAAAAAAAATAAAAATAACAATTAAGTATTTAGATACCGTTTGTTTTTTCTTTGTCTCACGGCATAAATTCAACCTAACGGTATTTCTAAAATTAACCTTTCTTTAATAATGAAAGCTGCTGCTGTCGTTAAATGCCGGGGTCGATTTATGTACCCAGTTCTTCCCGGTAAGATAGATGTTAGAATTACAGACATATAAAAAAATATGACAGAAAAACGTTCGAAATAAATGGAAAAAGGTGTCCGCAACACAAAACAGCGTATTATTTCATTAGTTACATAACGCAAATAAGTGATAACCAGCCACGTATCTATCAACAGGAGAGAGAAAGAGGGAGAGAGGCATGCTCAGCGATGGTGTTGTTTTGATGGACAAGACTTCTCTTTCCAGTCAATGTGCTGATTAATGCATTCCGTCTCTCGTGCTATGCAATCTTGAACCTGACGAAGCTGAGATAAGCGAGAATTGGCTATGTGAATTAAAGTACTCTCTCTCTCTCTCTCTCTCTCTCTCTCTCTCTCTCTCTCTCTCTCTCTTACTTGTGCCGTGTAGTTGCAGAAATATAAATGGAATTTGACGTTTTACCCCTTGTTCGGTCAAGAGAAGTAGTTTTGATTAAATAACGTACAGACATATCATGTTCTTTCTTTGTTAACATACACACGCGCGCGCACACACACACACACATGTATAACTGAATCAAGAAAGTTTGGAACGTGATAAATCCATAAATAAAGGTATAAGCCACGAGGGAAAGATAAACAAACGGAGTTTCTGCAAGATCTTTCGACTCGACGTCCTTTACTTAGCAGACAAACTGACTTACATGAGAAATTCAGAGTATAGGAAAGGTCATATAAATGACAGATAGGGATTATAAGGAGATTAGTACCTAGAATCCAACACACCTGGAGAATGAGGGGCGCATTACATTTGCGCTAATTGGGGGATTAAAACTGGGAACGTTTGAGCGCCGATATTTCTTACGATTGCGCGCGGAGCCTTTGGGGGAACTATAATTCCTCGGACCGAGCGAGGAAAACCGGCAAAGGGTGACGAGGGGGAAGTACGTCTTCCCGATCTCTTGACCGACGGCTAACTGCTCTCGAAAAGGGCCATCTTGGCATTCCCTCTCTTTCCTTCAATACCCCACAAACCCCCCGATATTTTCCCTCTAGGATCTGATTGGCTCTGCCACTTCTCATTAGGTCTATTGACCAATGGGTGTCAATGTAGGTGACACTAACAAACAACGAACTTTTGGGGGGAGGATGCTTGTGAGAGGTGACGCTTTCCTCAACCTGAGAGAGAATGACCGTTGACATTTTATGGCGTCATGTGAGATGTTCAGAGATCTTGGGGAGTTCTTTATAAGCCCTCTAGAATGGTTTATCATAACACCCGACACGCTAGTCGGGACGCGCCAGTCAGTTCAACATGCTGAAATGACAACGGGACAGGACTGGCATCAATACCCCCCATACACGATAACTGACCGGTTCGCGCCAATCGCTATGAAATCAGCGCGCCAGTCGCGTATGTGTATGGCCGCCTTTACACATGACATTAAGGTAACGAGAGGTTAACGGAAACAAACAAAGGAAAGAAGTCGCTCGTATACGAAGGATATACATTCCATGTTGATAGGGCACTGGCGTCCGGTGATTTATCCTGGAGATGCTCATCAAAGCAGTGTACAGCAAGGCTCAAGACAAATCCGGAAATATCGACTATAATCCATGGAAACAGTGAACATTCCCATGATGAGAACAAAAGGAAAGTAGAACGACAAGTGATCCGTGCAGCTGTGAAACGAAAGGCATCCAGCGATATATCAACGAGGCCCATGAAGCTCGTGCAAACTGAATTGTAAAATGTGGGTTAGGAATCTCTATTAGAAAAAGACTTGAAAAGTTTGACTATGGCAATCTACAGAGAAAGACGAAAAATATACCCAGCCAGAATCTAGAGCGGACGTGCATGATACTTTG
Organism: Macrobrachium nipponense; assembly: GCF_015104395.2. NCBI lineage: Eukaryota > Metazoa > Arthropoda > Malacostraca > Decapoda > Palaemonidae > Macrobrachium > Macrobrachium nipponense. The sequence goes on from NC_061109.1 coordinate 114,830,795, forward strand.
GATGTGCTTAAGATTGAAACCAACAAGAATGAAGAGTTTTGTTTAGTTAATGATAAAGATCATGGAATTGTCATCTTTTCATGTAATGCCAACCTCGTCGCCCTATGTGCACAAGTGAGTGAGATATTTGTTGATGGAACTTTTAAGTGTTGTCCCAAGTACTTTGAACAGCTATATACCATTCATGGATTTAATAAGGGACATTATGTCCCTCTAGTGCCCAAATACAGTGTTGCAGGTTTCATCTTGGCCAAACTTGGTGGCGACAGATTCAAAAACTAGGTTTAGGATCTCTCTATAAGGACAGTAACTCGGATGTTAGTTCATGGCTGTCACAGTTTTTCGGATTGGCTTTTTTCAGTCCTTCGGAAGTAGGAGATTGCTTTGCAGAGGAACTGATGGCAGACAACCCCGATGACGACCGGTGTGTAAAATTTGCTGACTACATCGTAGATAATTATATTTCATCAGAATCTTCGTTTCCTCCGAATCTCTGGGCATCAATTCCGTCGACCAAAGCAAGGCGTACCACGAAAGGCCCAGTCTTTTCACGCCCATTATAATGCACAATTTTACTCGGCTCACCCTTCAGTGTTTTTGTTTTCAGATAATATCCTTAAACTTCAGGCAACAACTTATATCAAGTTACGGTGGATTGAATCTCAAGCAGTTTTAAGAAAAAGTGAAAAAGAAGTGATTATCTAATGGCTCAGTTTCGTAAATATGAAGATGGAGGTGAGGTGACCGCGTTAATTTCTGAAAGCAATTGGATTGAAGTACTCGCAAGAACTGACTTGTAAATTTGTAAATTTTTTTAACGTCGATGTCTTTTTACTATTGTTTACAATAAAGTGTTTCATTCATTCCTTAGATTTTAACTTAATTCAACTCTCTTAGTAGTAACTGCAGTCAATCCATGAAAACATTACCTTCAGCAACTAAATGTGATCATAATCACTGATTTCGTAATTTTTCACCTGAAAGGCATGCGCGCAAATGTAATATATGGTTGCGCGCAAATGTAGTTATTTTGGCGCTCAATTGTAATGGCAATGCACTCAAACGTAATGCACCGAGAATGAGTAACCTTTCCAAACAACCATAAACCTGGGTACAATTTAAGAACAAAAAGATCAAGTCCAACTGCTCAGACACAGGGACAGGACAATTAAAGGGCGACAGCTGACCACATTCAGATCTTTGGTAAACAAAACTTATTCACAAAACATATTAAACATACATATACAAAGAAAATATCTCTGAGGCAACTAATTTGTATTCAAGTCTGTAATTATATCTTTGAGGTCATTCTTAAACATGTTGCAAATACAAGGATCTAAATGGAACAGGCCACGACTAACATTAAAATTACAATGGGAAGTAAGTTGTATTATGGCAGATTCTAAAAGATTTCGTGATAAGACTGCATTTGATCTTGCAATTACTGAACTACCAATCCAATTTATCCGGTGGTTGTTTTCACTTAAATGAATGAATATTGCATTAGATGTTTGCCCAGTTCTGACAGAATATTTATGCTGTTTTAATCTTACTTCTAAGCCCTTGCTCGACTGTCTGAGATAAAAGGAGGGGCAGTCCATTCATGGAATTTTATATATTATTTTGTTGCTTTCTATGGGGCCATTTTTTATTAACATTCCTTTTAGTGTGTTATTATAGGAAAAAACAAGGTTGACCTTAAGGGCTTTTAACCAGGGCCAGATTAAAGGGAGGGCAACAGGGCTATAGCCCCTGGGCCCCCACAGAACCAGGTGATTTCCATGACCCTTTATACATTTTTTCACTTTTTGGGTTTTAATTTTCTTTTTACCACCTTAGTGACCTTTTGTTTTCTGTTATCTTTTCATTTTTAATCCCCTCTTTTTCATTTCTTCCTTCACTTTATCTTCTATTTTCTTTCCCTTAAATAAAAAAGAAATGTATTGGCAAAGATATATCACTTTGTTCATGTTATCTATTTTTCTATTAGGCCACTGGTTAGGCTAATAGAACTATTGTACTGACAATTGTTTAGAAGTTCAGAATTACATAAATTGAAAGAAGTAACTGCTATTTTAATTAAGAAAGCAGGAGAGTAAGAAGTAGTCTCTTTAATGAAAGTTGAAAATTCGTAAAGAAATACACTGTCAGCTTACGCTATGCCTAGTGCTTTTGTTTATTGTTATTTCTTGTTGTCAGTCGAGCCAAACTAGGGAAAGAACATGGCAGAATAGATCAAGAATTATCAAAGCAAATAGCTCAATTGCAAGAATACGGGTGTAAACTTCTTACAAGTATTGTAAGTACAATTAAATTTATCGCTGAGCGAGGACTAGCATTCAGAGTCACATATGAACTGATTGGTTCTCCATTAAATGGGAATTTTCTTGGTATACTGGAACTCCTATCAGAGTATGATCCATGTCTTGCAACTCACATCAAACTGCATGCAAATAAAGGACGAGGTCACACAAATGATCTCTCATCTACAATTTGTGAAGAGGTAATTAGAATAATGGGTGAAAATGTACTACAAGAAATAATGTCAAGAGTCAAGAAGTCAAAATATTATTCTATTTCTCTTGACTCAACCCCAGATGAGGGTCACATTAATCAACTAACTTTAGTCATACGCTATATGGCAGACACATTCCCAAAAGAAAGGTTCCTAACATTCAAGGACAATCGAGGTCACAATGGTTCTGATATGGCCAAAGCCATGTTTCAGTTTTTAGAGGGCCACATCAGTCCTATGATAATGCTGCTAATGTGAGCGGGAAGTATAAAGGAATGCAAGCCCTCATCAAAGACAAGAATCCATTATCAGAGTTTGTGCCATGCTTTGGACATTCCCTTAATTTAGTGAGAAAGGCAGCAGCTAATACATGCTCTGCAGCTATTCACTACTTTGACTTTGTTCAACAAATTTATTTGTTTTTCACACCATCCACGGCACGCTATGCTACGCTCAAAGAAAAATTAACAAGAGCTGATACGCAGTTGTATGTTCCCAGCGACTAAATGAGACTCGTTGGTCTTACATAGCAGATGCAACAAAGGCTACAGTGCATAGTTACAGAGAGATGAGAGAGGCTCTTTATGACATAATGGCTGATGATGAAGACAAGACTGTGGCTGGGAATGAAGCATGTAATTTATATGAAAAAGTGGGTAAATTAGAAATAGCCTTTTATGCTACATTTTGGAATGACATCCTAGAAAGATTTAGTGCAACAAACCATATCCTACAAGATCCTAAAATGGTTCTCAGTACTGCAGTGAAATCACTCAAGTTTTGAAAACATTTATTGAAACATACGTAGAGAGAAAAATATGAGGAATATGAAGCAGCTGGAATCAGACTGTCTGGAACAGAAGAGTATACTGAAGTTCGCTATTGTGTGAGGAACGTGCGTCTTATGGTAGAGCAGAGGATGCCCAGTTGAGTCCTAAGGTAAAGTTTCGTGTAAACAGTTTCCCTCCAGTTATTGGCCAAATTGTCAAATCTCTGAGTAGCAGAATAGCTTCTTATGATGTTGTATGTGAGCGCTTTGGATTCCTCAATTGCCTTGAAGAAATGGATGCTGATGAGATCAATTCAGCCGCAGCTAGTCTTGTGAGTTTTTTTTTTTTTTTTTGTTTTTTTTTTTTTTTTTTTTACAAAGGTGACCTAGAGTCCAGTCTCAAAGATGAACTCGTTCATTTTATTGACTTGGTAAAACTCGACAGAAAAGACAAAGAAAAAATTCCAAAGGAACTCTACTTCTACAAAATTCTCCTTGACAGTGGCTTACAGTCAACTTTTCGTAATGTTGAAATCTTGTTGAGAATCTATTTAGTATTAATGGTGTCCAGTTGTAGTGATGAAAGGTAATTTTCCAAGATGAAAATAATAAAAAACCGACTGAGAACGTCAATGAGCCAGAGTCGTCTTTCATGGTTGGCTATAATGAGTATTGAAAGTGATATTCATCGGGAAATAGATTTTCAGACAATAATTACTACTTTTGCCTGTCAGAAATTACGTAAACCTGTTCTTTTCCTGTAAATCAGTTAAATAATAATAATGTAGAGGCTTCCTTGGTGTTTCCTTAGCTACGGTACTTCCTATATGTAGAGACTATATATTCTATAATACCTACTTAATCTGAATACTAAGAGTTCTTAATTTTTTGCCAATGATAGTCCTCGGTATAATCCAGAATTGCCCAGGTGGAAAATGCTCACTGTACTCGCCCCTCCACTTCACTACAAAAAAAAAAAAAAAAATAATAATAATAAGAAGAAAATAAAATAAAATAAAATAAATCAATTGGATATAGGGCCCCAAAAATGATGTGCCCCGTGGCCCCCCACAGCTGTGGATCCGTTCCTGCTTTTAATAATGATTTAATGGTTTCAAATTCGTTAAAATAAGGCAAACTGAGAATGTTCTTAGAATTTTCTTTCTCCGTGTTACTTACACTATAAACTTTTGTGGGTTTTATTATAACAAATATCCAATATATGAGAAGGATAACACAAATCTTTCCCTAATTTTCTTATGTATTAAATTTCTTGATCCAAATATTGGGGACTGACAATGCGAAATGCTCGTAAAAACATAGAAGACAAATTATAGAGATAATTCTATATATTAATAGTGCAGTGAAGCTGTTTCTAGAAAATGTCCACTGAAAAAGTTGAAAGACAAAATTCGAAAAAAAATGCACTTTCAAGATTTGGATTACCTGAATTAAAGCGACCCCAACACACGCTGGGGTCGCTTTTCTTAAGGCTTCGCGCCTTATCCGCATATTTAAAGATTCTTGGCAAGCTCGGTATGTTCTGGCAAGAGGTAATGCTGTGCTGCGCGCACTAGCCACAGGGGTTACAGTAGGTATGATTATTTTTTTACTGAAATTGCAAGACAATACGCTTTTAATTAACTATTGATTCTTTGTCTAAATTTGTGTTTTTAACAAATGTTTAATAAAGTACTTTTTAATGAATATATATCTATATTTTTTTCTCCTTTTTTCTTTAATATTATGAGCTAAAGTGGGTCACCTGAAGATTGGAGACCCAACAAGCAGGGGTCGTTTATCTTCAGGTGGAAAATATTGGGGTCGATTTTCTTCAGGAGAGGTATTAGGGGTCGCTAATCTTCAGGTGATCCCAAGATTTTAACAACCTTTGTCGAATCATAGGTGCTATACTAATACCACAAAGTATACATCATTACATATCATTAGAAAGGCAAAGTAATCTACTACAATTTCGTATATAATAACGTTTTTGATAAAATGCATTCTTTAGGAGTATAACGCGAATATATATATAAAATATATATATATATATATATATATTAATATATATATATATATATATATATATATATATATATATATATAAACTAGCGATTTCGGGGGTGTTTTGCCTCTCTAATAATTTTGATAGGGACCCCGGACGTATTTTTTTTTCTAATACTTGTGATCTATCAGAAAACACATTGGTGAAGGAGTTATTTGGTTACAACTTTTTCCCGGTTCGACCCTTAGATTCCTTCCTATATGGAGTTCAATTGGGAACCCCTTTCGAACCATACCCATTCACAAATGCCTATTCAAAGAGTTAAAAGACAAAATTGGTAAAAAAAAAAATTCATTGTTCAGGGTTTTAACATTAAACCTTTGTTGAATCATAGGAACTATACTAACAAAAGAAAAGTATAGCTACATCATTATATATCGCTAGAAAGGTAATTTTATCTACTTTAATTTTGTATATAATAATGTCCTCGATAAAATGCATAGTTTGGGAGTATAAGGCGACAATGTAAATAAATCGTGATTTCGGGGGGGTTTAGCCCCTAAAGATTTTGCTAGGGGCCCTAGACGTTAGTGTATTTTTTTTAATACTATGGATTTATCAGAACATATTGGTGAAAGAATTACTTGGTTACAAATTTTTTCCCCGTTCGGCCAGTCCTGATGCTAAAATTCATTTTAAATGCAACAATCGCAGGTTGAACACCACGAGAGATGATGTGTATAGAAATTATTTTCGTAAAGAATACCACCTCGTACGCGGACAGTGCCGTCAGTGAACCTCACGTGGCCGATGTTGGCATTACCAAGCATCCCTTTGCCCCGACGGTACCCAATTATTAGCCTTTACCTCAGTTTCTACTTCCTTTCTTCAGTCTTGCTGTTGACCCTCTCTAGCTATTAATTCTTAGTGCAACTGTGGGGTTTCCACCCGTTACACCTACATATCCTTGTACTACATCTATAATACTTAGGGTCTCTTTACCTCGTCGTATACAACTCCCTCTTACACCGTCTTAACTTAAGCAATGAATGGCCGAAAGTACACCAGTGCTTAACTTGATGGGCTGAATTTCATATAAAATAAAATAAAAGGAAACATTATCTGTGTGTGTGTGGCAGAAATACCTACAGCAGCGGTTGCAAAATGTCATAACTTCCCATTCTTTCTTTTGCGCTCAAGAATGACGACGTTTGCTTGTTTCTATCTGGCAACGAAAATAGTCTCGAACCGTTAAACAATGACAAAATTCCCCCCCCCCCCCCCTCCTCTCTCTCACTCTATCTAACTCCTATCCGCAAGTTCATGCGTCTCACTCTTTATGATAGATTCATGAATATTTTTAGGAATACTACTCTCTCTGTGTGACCTATTTCTATGTACGTAGCATATACATACGTATATACTACGTCTACCCAACTATTTATTGCTTAATCCACTTGTTCGGTCTGTTGCAGGGTGACCAGACCGTGCAGTGGCCATTCTACCCCTCAAAAGTTGGAGGGGGGAGGGGGGGGGTGGCAACTCTGGGGCAAAGATAATTGTTGGGTGGGCATCATAGGAAAGGTGACTGTAAAAATAATAACAATTTTGGAAACATTTTGAAACTCATGGAGGAATGAATTTGACTAAAGGTAAAGGTTCATTTTGAATTTTGTTTGATTCCTAAGCAAAACAACTGCAAAGCATCCATCTGATTATTTTACCTGACTTGCATGATATGAAAATTTAACATTCGAAACTATATACAGTTCCAAACAATACGCAAATATTAAAGAATGGATAGTATGTATAAATATAAATACACATTTGAACCAAATAAAGAAAGGTAGATAACTATATGAAATGAACAGAGATACATGGGGCATGTCATGACAATTCTGAAAAGGTTCAGTTTGACATTTCCTGTTTCCTGTACATTTACTGATTCACACAATATGAGTGTTAGCAATATAACCAAATCATTTGACGGGATTGTCCCATATTTATGACGTTTGTCCCGTGTCCCGTATCGACCTTTCTCGGGACGCCTTTTGTCCCTTATGTTCATTATTTGAAAAAGAAATTTACAATATACTAAAGAAATTTTGCAAAATACGGGGTATTTGGATTTTTTTAAAACATAAATGACAGCATGTCCGACAAAAAGTGCAACAAAAAAGTGAAGAGAAAAATGTACTTTTAGACCAGTGGCAAAGTTACAGTGATTTCATGCAATGGCTCGTCCCCCAAAACAACAACAAAAGCGGAGTATACTGCAAAATATGCTCGAAGAATTCTAGCATTACGCACGGTGGACTGAGGGGATGTGCGACAGCAGCACCAAATCAAATAAACAAGCAGCCTCAACTGCAGCAGTGTTAGGAATAAGATCATTATTCCCAGCAAAAAATTTTATAGAGGCAGAAAAGGTATGATATATATATTATATATATATATATATATAATATATAGATATATTATATTAATATATATATTGTTCAACTACCTCTCCAATTTAGGTGTCTCTTATTTCAAATTCAAAATCTGGTCACCCTGGTCTGTTGTTACATCCAACCCCCACCCCCAACTACCTGTAATTGTCACCTTCGGTACTTTTCGCTCTGCTATGTGGTGGTGGGCGTCCTGTGTTGCGTTCCCTTGGCTCTGCTTTATTTCAATGCTCTGTATTTAATTCAAACATGTTAATTAATTTAAATTTTAAACCTTTTCGCATGTCTCTTGTGTTCTTACTGTAATTTTAATTTTAATATGGTGTTAGTAAAAGTATAATATGTGTAGCTGCTTATACACTATTACTATTATAACTTAGCGATTTCAGGCTGCAAGATGTATCGAGATGTACGAAACACCGGCAACTTAATAAATATGACATAGAAAAGAGCACCTATCTTTACTCACATATGTCTCACATTGCACTAGCAACTGAGGAGCCGTTGCAAAGAAAAAGTAACAATCCTTTAACCTTGAACCTGGTACGAATCCAGACCAGGACGAGAAAACCAAGCACTTAATTTCCTTCCTTATTCCTTTATTTACAAGGTATAGTAACCTCGATGTTAAGTGACACTAGTGCCTAGATAAATATACTTACACAAATAATAATAAAACATGAACAGGTGAATATTGTAAGTGAATCTTCGATCTAGGAAACTGGGTAGTTGGCTCAGCGTGGCTAAAACGCCTCCGCCGAGTCCGCTTGTGCTAAGCAACTTTTCATTCTCGGACCGCATGAGCTTATCTTGTATGCGTTACCTAATATATACTTTAATCTTCGACTCTGTAACACCGTTACATGGCAGTTAAATACCATGATGGTTGTAGTTAAATTGCATGATTACGGATGATTACGACTCCAAATTACGGTTAGCAACGCTGAGTCTCATCATAGGCTACTAGGTATTCAATACCTAACGCCATATGTAGGCCTGGAGCGACTACAGATCCGCAGACGATCGATTTTCGTGGGGAAAAATCTCAAATAAAGTATGTAGCTATAGGTAATGCATACTATTTGGAAATGAAAAGGGGAACAGCATACTAATTGCTAGGGTAAAACACCACGGCAGGCCAAACAGGCCACCTACAATCAAGGCTTGCCACCCTCCGAAAAAGTACATTATAACGCGTCCTGACATCGGAGATGGGCATCAGTCGCGACTTCTTGTTGGTAAGAAACGGCGCTAAAGACCTCTACTCTCCTTTCGAAGTAAGTATTTTTACGAAAGTTAGAAATTAAGGCCAAATTTTAAGATTTAAACAGAGGGTAGTGAAATGGTGGACAAGGCAGTCCAAATCTCCACCAAAACGCCTTCAACATTTTTACTTACAACTCGAAATATTTAGAAGATTGATGCCATCTCGATGGTTACGGAGTCGCTTGTGTCAATAAACTTCCCATTTCCTGCGATAAATCCGCACACCACTTGCACCCACAGACGCTGGGGCACTTTCATCAAAACAATTGGAACACTGTCCCTAACCGGCTTGTTTGTTAGTAAACAACTGTTTTGGTAGAAGATGACGACGAAGCGTGCACTTGGATAATTTTTTAAATAAATAGTAAAACATCAATTTGTTCCGATACGTAATACAAACCCTCGGTCCTTTAACAATAGGAAGTAGCTAGCGGCAGCTGGAACGGTCGTAAGCTTCGAACAAGGGGAGAACGGTAGTTAACTGCTTGTCCGATCGTCGCGCGCCGCGCGACTGGGAGGTAAACAAATCACTTTTGCTTTCGGCCGTGTGTGTGGGAAGGACGTGTTCGCCATCGCTCTGCCCGCTTGTCGTTTGCTTCATCTTTGAGTATTTTTTCTCTTTCTGTATATCAGGAGTGATTGTAAGTACTTTTTTCTCTATTCAATTGATGTGCAATGAGTGAATTAGAGGAGATTGAGATTTCACCGCGCCCTCCAGTCGCCCGTAGAGTGTGTCCCGGGCTGGAGGGACGTAAATGTGGGGGGTTCAGGTCTTTTGTTGAGGTGGACCCCCACGAGGTTTGTTCTCGTTGTCGAGGGCGAGAGTGCTCTCGCAAACGAGCCATGTATGGTTTGTATGAATTGGTCCGAGGCGCAGTGGGTGCTGTACGAGGGCAGGAAGAGACTTAGGCCGGCCAAGAAGTCATCGGAAAGAAAGTCCCAGGTGAAACCTCCCCTTTGGGGTGTACGGACACTTCGTCCTCTTTCCTGCCTCCCGGCCAGCCCCCACGGTTTGCGCCTTCCCCTGCGGGGGGGGTAGCGGAGTCCTTTTCCTCTCTCGATCCGTCGAGTGGGTGGAGGAGGGCGCGCTACCCGGACGTACAGTTGTATTCGGGGTCTTCTGTCGCCTCTGGGGGGGGTATTTCGCCCCCAGGCGCGGGGAAGCCCCTCCTATTAACCCCGACTATTGCTTCCGCAGGCGTTGACAGCAAGCGAAGGCACGACTTGAGACAGGTGTGGGAGTCGCTGGGACTGCAGGGAGTGCCCAGCATCCAGGGGTTGCTACAGCGGTTGGCGGGGTCGGCCGTGGTCACTCATGGTGCGGTGACCACCACGACGACCACATTAACTACCCCTGCGTATGAGATGCCACCACATCTTGTATATACGCCTCATATAATGTCGGTGACACACGGTGGCATACAAAAACCAATTGCCGCCGTTCCAAAGAGGACGATGCCACCACCACCTGGATTTTTTCCTTTGCCGACCCCGGACTTCCGCTGCCCCAAGAGTACCCCCCTGGACCTGCCGCCAGTGCCACGGATGACGGTGACTGTCGACAGGACGCCTGGCTCTCCCGTAGTACCTGCCGTGCCTGCCGTACCTGTGGCCGCTCCAGCGACTCTTTCCGTTTCAGGTACACATTACCTTTCAGATGTTCCTGCTGTTCCTGCTTTGTCCCGGAACCTGTTCCTGCCGTTCCCCGCTGCTGGTGTTTGCGTGTAAACAGTCTCAGGTCCTTCCGGGACAGGTTGGCAGTCGGGCCCTGTTGCTTCGGCAACTGCCCCGGCTCCCTCCTGGATGGAAGACCTGACGTCTGTCCTGCGGAGCCTGGCGAAGAAGAAGAGGAAGAGGAAGAAGGTGTCGTCATCGTCTTCTTCGTCGTCTGCTGCCTCTCCTTCCCCTTCGACTTCTAAGGCCAAACAGCCGAAGAAGAAGAAGGTTGCCTCCTCCCCCCCTAAGAAGACTCCTTCGGGATCTTCTAAGGGCCCCGCTGGCGCTCAGGCGAGCTGGGGAGCTCTTCTGCTGGTCCTCCTGTTCCTTCGGGTGCGGGGCCCGTCGCTTCTTCTGCAAAGAAGAAGTCGACGGGGACCAGAGGTGCATCAGCCTCGGCTGGTGCGTCCTCACCTGGTGCTAGTGGTTCTGCCGCTAAACCAGGTTCCGTCTCGGCTGCTTCTCGTTCGCGAGAAGCACCGAGTGGACGCTCTTCTAAAGAGGACCGTCCAGCCAAAGTTTCGACGACCGAGCTCGCTCGCCGTCAAGACAGCGGCACGGAGCAGAAGACTGGCGAGAGTCGTGCACACGACTCTCGCCAGGCCAGTGGACGCTCTCGCAGCGACCAACCGGCTGCTCGAGGGGCTGACGTGACGGTCACTGACCGGCCACGGGTTGAGGCGAGGAAGGAGTCCCCACGGCCGCCGGTACCAGCCACGGCTGGTACCAGCGGTTTGACGCGCCGAGAGGACGCTGGCCGGTCTCGACGCGAAAGGGAGCCTAGCAGGGTCACCCGTCCGCCGCTCCCAGATGGGGACCGGGCGGAGACGGTGACCAGCGGCAGCTCGCCTGACGCTAGAGAGCGGTCTCGACGTTCTCAGCCGAGCCAATCGCCCCAGGCGAGCGGCGACGCTAGGCCTACTGCTAGACCGTCACCGCGGGTTGACGATCGGCAGCAGCCCTCTACGCACGCTGGTCCTGCCAGCGAGCGTGGGGGGAGCGTCAGGTCTGCCTCTCCTATACCTTCAACCTCCTCGGGCTATACCGGGAGGAGCGAGGTACCAAGGAGCGATCACGAGAGGTGCGCCGCTCGTGACCCGGCTATGACGCCGTACGGCTCAGGCACGGTCTTAGGACCGACCAGGACGTACGCGCAAGTAGTTGGAGGCGGACCGTCAGGGGTCTGTCGCTGTTCCTCCTTCTGAAGGAGGAGTATCGAGGGATATGCTCTTGTTGGAGGGACTGGACGGTCCTACTCCACAAGACGCTGTGACGCCCGAGATACAGAGGAACTTCGCGGAAGTCATTAAGCTGATGCGTCTGCATAATGGCCTCGCGGAAGGATCGCCGCTACCACCATCGGAGCCCACGTCCCGGCTCGAGTCATTTTGGGGTCCCAAGAGGGAGCCCAAAATGATGATGGGGTTGCCACGATCAGAGCTGGCGGACTCAGTCCCTGGATCAGGTGGAGAATCTCGTCTCAGGACGGGAGGACTCGCTAAAATCCGGACGGTTCCTCTAAGCTGCTTCCTCCTCCTCTACAGCGGCAGAGGCGTTTCTACGTGCCATCAGAAGACCCGATACTGCCGAAAACAGGTTAACCCGGAGTTAGCCGAGGCTGGACTTCCAAGGGTGTGTCCCTGCAGCAGCTCCTGTCGGAGAACCTATGGTTCTCGCAAGCAGGAGGCACTTGCCCTGGAATCTACCGCTATGGCAGCATTCCAGGCAGTTTCCTGGTTGGATTTGTGGTCCCTCACAATATCCAAGGTAGCGGCCGGCTCCGGGAGTTCTGCTCTCGAAGACGACGCTTCTTTAGGAGACTGTGCCAGTCTGGAGGAAGAGCAATCTCTTACCTCGCCCATCAGACTGCTAACCTGTGGGCCAACTTGGTTCTTCGGCGTAGGGACGCAGTCCTACCCGAGTGACCAAGGGGGTGGGCGTGAGGCGGCACTCGGGCTAAGAAATGGACCTCTTAGGAGTTCCCCAGCTCTCTTTCCTGGAGAGATGGTGGACGCTGCGGTGGAACGGCGGCGCACTGAGAGAGTGACCGCTTAGTTCACCAGGCAGTCTCGAAGGTTTCTGGGCAACCTCGAGTAACTGCGGCCAAACCAAAGAGCTGGCTAGCGCTTCCACGGCGGCGAAGACGGTTGCACCGTCCAAAAACCCCGTGTGAAGACTCCAGTTGTTTCGACTTCTGCGAGAGGAGGCCGCAACCAGCCCTCCTCCCAGCCCTCCTTTCCCCGAGGAGGTGTTGGGAAGAAGTCGAAACGAGGAGGGAAAACGCTAGGGACGGCGTTCCCCTCACCTGCTGCCGGAAGTGTGCCTGGCGAGCCATTGGGAGATCTTGGCAGCGCTACGGCGCCGAGAACTGGATAGTAGACGTCCTTCGGGAGGGATATCTACTACCCTTCGAGTCTCGGCCCCCCCTCATCTCCAAACCGGTCCATCTACAGACCTATGTCCGGGGATCAGCAAAGGACAACGCTCTTCGACAGGAGATCAAGACCATGCTGGCGAAACGAGCTGTAGAAATCGTGGAGGACCAGTCACCAGGCTTCTACAGCCGCCTCTTCCTAGTGGAGAAGGCATCGGGGGCTGGCGCCCGGTGATAGACCTCTCTCCCCTGAACCGCTTCGTTCGCACGACGCGGTTCACGATGGAGTCGGCACGCTCAGTGCTCGACTCGATCAGGTGGAACGATTTCATGCTTTCGGTGGACCTGAAAGGACGCGTATTTTCAAATACCCATCCATCAGTCCTCCAGAAAGTACCTCCGCTTCATCTTCGACGGGACGGTGTACCAATTCCGGGCACTTTGTTTCGGTCTCTCAACCGCCCCACAGGTGTTCACGCAGAGTGTTCACTCTGGTGTCGGCTTGGGCCCATTCGAACGGGATACGTCTTCTGAGGTATCTCGACGATTGGCTGGTCCTGGCGAGCTCCCGCTCGCAGTTGCTACAGGACAGAGATCGACTCCTCAAGTTTTGTCGCGATCTGGGGATCGTGATAAACTACGAGAAGTCCGATCTCGAACCCAAGCAGAAGATGAAGTACCTGGGTATGCTGATAGATACGGTAGCAGGACAAGTCTTTCCCGCAGACTTGCGTATCAGCAAATTCAGGGAGGCAGCCCGCCGGTTCCTGTCGCGGCAGGAACAGGCAGCACAGCAATGGCAAGTCGTGATCGGCCATCTGTCGTCACTCGAGAAGTTAGTCCCTCACGGGCGTCTTCACCTGCGGTCTCTCCAGTGGAGGCTAAGGGAGAGTTGGTCTCAGGCCAAGGATCCTCCCTTCACTTTCCCGTGGCTATCACGGACAGGTGAGGCAGGACCTAGCCTGGTGGCTCGACGACAAGAACCTCTTAAGAGGAGTGCCCATACGCACTCCCCCCCGGAGATGCTTCTGTTCTCAGACGCATCGACCGAGGGGATGGGGCGAACACCTGGAGGAGTTGCTGACTGCAGGTGTGTGGGACCATCACGAGAAGCACCTTCACATCAATGTCCTGGAACTCAAGGCAGCGTTCAACGCTCTCCAAGAGTTTCGGGACCGCTTGGTGGGACACTCAGTGGTGTTGATGTGCGACAACACCACAGTAGTGGCATATGTCAACAAGCAGGGGGGGCTAGTGGTCTCTTCCGCTCCATCAGTTGACGGTGCAGGTGCACGAGTGGGCCACGGCTCACTCGATAGAGCTGTTCAGCACCGCTACATTCCAGGCAAGAGGGGGGGGGGGGAATGTAGTAGCGGACAAGCTCAGCCGTCGGATCAGGTGATAGGGACCGAATGGTCTCTACACCAAGATGTGGCGGAAAGGCTCTTCAACCTGTGGGGGCGCCCGGTCGTAGACCTGTTCGCCACCCGGCACAACAGGAAGATCCAGGTGTTCTTCTCGGCCGTGCCGGACCCATGGGCAGCTGCAGAGGACGCTCTCCAACACCCCTGGGACAACCTCTTCGCTTACGCCTTTCCTCCCTTCTGTCTGATTCGGAAAGTGATCAGTCGAGCGCTGGTCACTCCCAATCTCAGAATGATCCTGGTGGCTCCCAAACGGCCTCAAGCCGTTTGGTATCCGGACCTGTTGGCTCTTCTTGCAGACGCACCGAGAGAGCTACCCAACTGGCACAACCTTCTAGCCCAGCCACACGTAGAACGGTACCACCGCGCAGTCCAGTCCCTTCAACTCACGGCTGGCTGTTATCCACCATCTCTTGCGAACGAGAGGCTTTTCTCGTAGCGCAGCAACAGAGATGGCTGGACACGTCAGACAGTCCTCTGCAGCTGTGTACCAGGGAAGTGGGGGCCGTCTTCTGTGGTTGGTGTCGTAAGACAGGGTTTGTCTCCTCTCAGAGCCACTCTTCAGCAGGTAGCGGATTTCCTCGTGTTTCTTCGCCGAGAGAAGCTCCTCTCAGTACCCACAGTTAAGGGATATAGAGCCGCTCTGGCTCTCGTCCTAAAACTGAGGGGACTGGACATCACGAATTCGTTCGAGATATCCTTGCTAATGAGGAGCTTCGAAAGGTCTTGCCCACCCAGGGAACTCAGGCCCCCTGCGTGGACGTGACTCTCGTCCTTAGGAGTCTGACTCGAGCACCGTTCGAGCCACTCCGAGAGTCGTCAGACAGGGATCTGACCCTCAAGACCCTCTTCTTGCTGGCCCTGGCATCGGCGAAGAGAGTAGGGGAACTACATGGCCTTTCTTATGATGTTAAACATACCAGAGGCTGGGGATCTGTGACGCTCGCTCTATTTCGTCCCGAACTTCGTAGCTAAGACTCAGAATCCGTCGATCCCTGACGACAGGTTCGAGTCTTTCACGATCCCTCCCTGCTGGACTTTACAGATAACGATGCGGATGAGATGCTGCTTTGTCCTGTGAGGGCGCTACGGCGCTATCTGAAAGAAGAACTCGACATCTCAGGCCTGAGTGTCGACGCCTCTTCGTTAGCACTGGGGTCACCAAGAAAGAAGTCTCCAAGAACACGCTTCTTTCTGGCTACGTGAGGTGATCAGGAGAGCGTACGAAGTGATGGTAGCGACGACATCCGTACGCTCCCGTCCGAGAGACCCACGAAGTCAGAGGTATCGGACCCTCCTTAGCGTTCCGTAAGAACTTCTCCGTGGCGCAGGTCCTGAAGGCAGGTGTCTGGGCCAACCAGACCACCTTCACGTCCTTCTACCTTCGGGATATTGCCCACAAGTCCTTGATACTTTTCCTTGGGACCTGTGGTGGCTGCTCAACACGTTGTGTAAGCTTACCCAGCACCCGAGCAGGCAGAACAGCATCGATTCCTGGTATGACTGGGAGAATGAATGCGTGAATGAGAGAGTGACTGGCTTCTCTTCACCATCTTTTTCTACCTCTACCTGTGGGCAGAGGGATACGGTCGTTACCTTGCTGGAAAGGAGTCAGATGCAGGTAAGCTATTCAACAGAGCTCCATCCTATCTCTTTAACTAGAGATAGGAGTAAATATCCACCACTTCTCCAACAAGGGGGAGAAGTGGATGCCAACATGAGACAAACCCATTACTTTACATTTGCTCATGTAAAGGAAAAAGTTCTTACAATGCTGGTACGAAGAGATACGCTTGCCTCTCTCTTAGTACTCGGCCCAGAGGTCTGACCATTGATCCTGCGGTGCACACCCCGATCAATCGGACAGAGGCTTGGATCCCTCCCTCGCTCTTACGACCAGGGAGGCATTCCAGGGATGGACGAACACCAGTCTGTTCATCAAAAAGACTCAGATTCCTCCCACCAAGAAGTGAGTCTTCCTATTGTTAAAGGACCGAGGGTTTGTATTACGTATCGGAACAAATGACAATTTGTCGAAAATTGCATTTTTCCTAACTATACAAACCTTGAGGTCCGTTTTAACATAAATTCCCTCCTCATGCCACCCCTCACTCTGCGTATTTTGCATGGGCCAAAAGCAAAAGTGATTTGTTTACCTCCCAGTCGCGCGGCGCGCGACGATCGGACAAGCAGTTAACTACCGTTCTCCCTTGTTCGAAGCTTACGACCGTTCCAGCTGCCGCTAGCTACTTCCTATTGTTAAAGGACCTCAGGTTTGTATAGTTAGGAAAAATGCAATTTTCGACAAATTGTCATATTTTACATATTTATGATGATTAATTTGAAAATATTCGTTATTGAAAAAGTAACTCGATTCTGACTCAAATTTAAGTAATTATTTTTTGGCATTAGAACGTTCGTTTAAGTCCTGTATTATGACGTCACGACATCTTGGCTTTCGTACCTATTGTAAATAATTGCTTTACTCAACTTTTTTGCAGAACAGTTTACCATTATTCATGCAGATTATCAGCTATTCATGTAATTGTTATAATCGTAATGTGCATATATCTTTATTATTTACTTTTTGGATATATGAAGATGTTTTACTGCCGGATTATCGCCGTAGTGTGACGCAATCGTTTTCGGTCCCTGGGCCTCTGTTTTCGCACCATAAGAAATTATGGGGCTGAATTTGCAATGACCAGAAAGTCGTTAAAAGAGGAAAGTTAGCATTGAGGGGCATATGTTTTGATAGAGATAAATACAAATTTATTCAATAGCTAGCTTGTAAAAAATACTTGATTACAAAAAACTTGATTGACAACTAAGCAGCACACCTACTATGGGTTTCAGCGACAGTGAAAGCACGTTTTTGGGCAATACCTATTTCTGTAAAGAACACTCGTATCAGAACGAGATTTTGCTATAGTGCATTACACCCAGTGCCGTAATTTATAAGGGTATCGTGAATCACTAATCGTAAAGAATAACGACATTTGTCCTTGTACCAAGAGACAAAAATTCCATTATGCAGAAATGGATACGAACACGTGTAAAAAGCTCCACCTACCCTCTCCCTCCCCCCCCTCTCCACCACCACCCCTTTCCATCTTCGTTCCTTCGACTTCCTTTCTCTCTCTCTCTCTCTCTCTCTGCTGCCATTCGGTATGTGTTGACCCTCCAAACTGGGTATAAGACTACACACAAAACGTTGAAATTAGTGAAATTAGGCTATGTATTGGAAGTATATATACATAAATATTAAAGCAATTTTATCATTATTGCATTACTATGACAACTAGAATTCATGGAAACAGTTTATAATAATGAATCGGAGTATGTGTGAAGCCTCCACTAATGTGGCAACGATGATTTTGCCATTCTTAGCATGCAAACATTAAAGGTTACATTTATTTCTGGCATACGGTTATTAAAGAAATTAAAAATACTAATATAGACTTAAATCAATGAAAAGTGCTAGCAAAAACAAAAAAGCAAAAAAAAAATATATGATCCACTTATCCGTAGTCGTTCCTCTATGGTTTTCGGCAGCCAGATGTATGAAAACGTTAGAAATATTGGATTGTATCTACTGTAGAAATATCTGTAATTTTTTGGGGTAATTTGGATGCAAAAGAGGGATAATATACATGAAATAAATTAAAATTTTTAAATAACAGAGTAAAGTTGAACTAAATAACGAGTAAAGTAAACAATTTAGGGAATAAAAATTTGCAGTTGCGTCGTCTGCTGCTCGTAACTGTGTTTGTGGTGCGCGCTCTTAAGAACCAGGAACAGCAACTTGTTTAAAGTGCAATGTGGAGTGAATTGAGACCAAAATGTGTATAATAACAATCAAATAAGCACTGTGGAGTTTCAGTTGTGATGGCAGTAAGGATAAAAACCACCGATTACAAGGTAAAAATGAATTCAGTTCAAACCATGACCCGGGGAATAAAAAGTTTCTTACTTTCAGTAATATAGGCAACAAAATGTTGTTTTATTGTGCTGATTACAACTGCAATCTTGAGGTAACGATCAATAAATAAAACGTTACATATATACGCTAACATTGTTCAAGTGAGTGCTGGGAAGGCTGGGAAAGATGGTTGTCGTCACTGATCAGAACCTGTACATCCACACGGTAGCCGCCATATTGGATTTCAAAACTGCCTTGAAAACATATTTTACAAAGAGCGTCACATGCTTATTTTAGTTCGTATGGGGCTTTCATATATCACATTATGTTGACGAAACTTCAATATTTTGAATGGTATGCTTGGAGTTGTAATTGTATTATTGTTTCACCATTTAAATGTCGAGGGAATAAGACCTGTCCACCGTGATAAGGGTTGGTAGTCACTGGTGTTTCCCCCTATAAAACATCAAATGGTAAAGGGGAACCCAGTGGGAAACCGGGTTTTTTGGGTGGGGGGAAGCGGCTTCGGACTTTCACGGCGCCCGAAACTCTCAATTCCCGGTTTTGTGACCCAAACCCTTTAGCCTGAATACAAAAGTTTGACCCCTTACTCTGCATTCAAGGTTGACGTAGGCTAGGCTAGTCTAGGACCCCTTACTTTGCAGAACTTTTGAACCACTAGCCTACATGTAAAACGTCTAGCCTAGGCTACCACTAACCGAAATTAAAAATTAGATTGCTAGACCCCTTACTTTGCATACTTAACTTTGAACCGCTACTTTACACGTAAACGAGACTAGCCTAGGCTACCACTAACCAGAATTACTGATAAATTAGTTGTTAATGGTGAATAGCCTATTTTTATGTGTGCTGTCAGTAAGGCCGTGGTGGAACGGCGCTTCGCGCCTTATCCGCATATTTAAAGATTCTTGGCAAGCACGGTATGTTCTGGCAAGAGGTAATGTTGCGCTGCGCGCGCTAGCCACTGGGGTTACAGAGAATTAGCCACAGTACATACAAAAAAACACGACTAACCTAGGCTATAAATCCCCCACATAACTGAAAACATTAAAACAAACACCTTACTCGTTTGCCACGGCCTTACTGTTCGAACACGTGCTTCGGTACAGGCTTCGAACTAACCGAAACACTAGTTTCATACATTCAACTTACCTGTCAGATATATACATAGCTATCGACTCCGTCGTCCCCGACAGAAATTCGAATTTCGCGGCACACGCTACAGGTAGGTCAGGTGATCTACCGGCCTGCCGCTGGGTGGCAGGACTAGCGGAACCATCCCCGTTTTCTAATCAGATTCTCTCTGTCGCTGGGAAGGTAAACATATGTTTAACCTTTTCCCTCCTGATTTGATTTTCGTGTTTCATCGCCATCGATCTTCTGGACCGACTTTTTACAGGGAAGTACTGGATCGGTTGGTTTGGCATACGTTTTTAATAACTTTTTAATAACTTTTAATGAATTAACTTCGAAGTTTTCAAAGAATAGAGGATGTGTAACTACCGAAGTTTTCGGTAGACAATTACATAGTTTGCAAGAAAGGGAAATATAAATATTTATTCATTGATAAAGTGTAATAAATGTTAGAATTTGATTGAGGAAAATAAGGTAACTTCCTATTTGAGGAAGTCAGGAAAACATAGAACTAGATATGCTTTCTTTAGAAGCTTTAATAGCCCTCGTTCTGACAAGCAGTTAGAATATTAACAGTACTAGTAGTGTTGTTTCCTCATCACCTTCTTACTTCACAGAAACTACAAATTGTTCCGATACGTAATACAAACCATCGGTCCTTTAACAATAGGAAGTAGCTAGCGGCAGCTGGAACGGTCGTAAGCTTCGAACAAGGGGAGAACGGTAGTTAACTGCTTGTCCGACCCAGTCGCGCGCCGCGCGACTGGGAGGTAAACAAATCACTTTTGCTTTCGGCCGCGGGGTTGTTAAGGACGTGTTCGTCATCGCTCTCTGCCCGCTTCATCGTCGTATGCTTTGTTTATATTGTGTTTTCTGCTAATGGTTTGTTTGACTTGAAAATGAAAACTGTAAGTACACTGTTTTCATTTTCATTACTTAATTATGAACCAACATGGAGTTATCGCGTAGATGCGGCGATTTCCTCTCTTTTCATGAATGAACCCTTGAATTATGTCTCGGTGCCGAGGGCGGGCGCGCTCGCGCCGAGTCATGTATTTGGGCGAAAGTGTGTAATTGAAAAATGTAAGTACTCTTTTCATTATATTTTTGCCCTGTGCGTTCGTTACCGAGAGTGTGATTGCGCTCGGCACGAGCCTTTTAATTTTGTATAATAGAATGCAATGAAAGTGGATTCGCAATTGCAATATTCTTTTCATTTTCATTTATTTATTTGCATGGAATTTAATTTGGATCAATTTTCGTTCTTACCCGGGAATTGATCCTTACGATTTTTTATGTGAAAATGAAATCGCAAGTGCAGTATTCTGTTTCATTTTCATATATATTTTTTATGATAGCATCATATTATTGGATCAAGTTTCCGTTCTTACCGGGAAATTGATCTTTTCTCCTTAAGTTCTATGAAGTGAATCGCAAGGCAGTATTCTGTTTCATTTTCATATTACTTTTCACTGCTGTGCGGGGGTGGGGGAAGCGAAGGTCTGCCAGGAAGTCGTCGGAAAGCTCTCCCGCGACTCCCTTGGTATCCGATTCTTCGTCTTCCTTCCTGCCCCCCGCTCAGCTTCTTCATTGTATTTTGTATTTGGGGTCTTCCTTGCGTTCGGGGTGGGGCATGTCTTCCCCCCGTGCGTGAGGGAACCCCTCTTACTAATCTATCTATGTTACCGCAGGTGCTACATCCGTGGGAGACGACCTTGGATGTAGATGTAGATCCTCAAGAGGTTTGTACTCGTTGTCGGGGGCGAGAGTGCTCCCGCAACGAGCCCTGTGTAACGTGTATGCATTGATCCGAGGCGCAGTGGGTGCTATACGAGGGCAGGAAGAGACTTAGGCCGCCCAAGAAGTCATCGGAAAGTCCAGTGACTCCTTGGTAACGGACACTTCGTCCTCTTTCCTGCCCCCCGGCCAGCCCCCACGTTTCGCGCCTTCCCCTGCGGGGGGGGGGTAGCGGAGTCCTTCTCCTCTCTCGATCCGTCGAGTGTGGAGGAGGGCTCCCGCTACCCGGACGTCCAGTTGTACTCGGGGTCTTCCGTCCGCTCTGGGTGGGGTTCTTCTCCCCAGGCGCGAGGAAGCCCCTCTAACTAACCCAACGGTGTTGCTTCCGCAGGTGTGCCATCAGCGAAGGACGACCTGGGACAGGTGTGGGAGTCGCTGGACTGCAGGGAGTGCCGAGCATACAGGGGTGATTCAGCGGTTGGCTGGGGTCGGCAGTGGTCACTCATGGTACGGTAACCACTACAACAACCACAATCTCGACACCAGCATATGAGATGCCACCGCACCTGGTGTACATACCACATGTCATGTCGGTAACACCCACGGCTGCAATCCAGAAACCAATTCCTGCCGTGCCAAAGAGGACGGTGCCACCGCCACCTGGGTTCTTTGTATTGCCGACCCCGGACTTCCGCTGCCCAAAGAGTACCCCCCTGGACCTGCCGCCAGTGCCGAGGATGACGGTAGCTGCCGACAGGACGCCTGGCTCTCCTGTGGTACCTGCCGTGCCTGCCGTACCTGTTGCTGTCCCAGCCGCTCATTCCCTTTCAGATCAGGTGGCCGGCTGTCTGCATTCACTTTCAGATGTTCCTGCCGTTCCTGCTGTTCCTGGACCTTGTTCCTGTTGTTCCTACTGTTGGTTGGTGGGCTGTCACAGTCTCAGGGTCTTTCCGGATAGGTGCAGTCGGGCCCTGTTGCTTCGGCAACTGCCCCGGCTCCCTCCTGGATGGAAGACCTGACGTCTGTCCTGCGGAGCCTGGCGAAGAAGAAGAGGAAGAGGAAGAAGGTGTCGTCATCGTCTTCGTCGTCTTCTTCGTCGTCTGCTTGCCTCTCCTTCCCCTTCGACTTCTAAGGCCCAAACAGCCGAAGAAGAAGAAGGTTGCCTCCTCCCCCCCTAAGAAGACTCCTTCGGGATCTTCTAAGGGCCCGGCTCGCCCAGGCGAGCTGGGGAGCTCTTCTGCTGGTCCTCCTGTTCCTTCGGGAACGGGGCCCGTCGCTTCTTCTGCAAAGAAGAAGTCGACGGGACCAGAGGTGCACCAGCCTCGGCTGGCTGCGTCCTCACCATGGTGCTAGCGGGTTCTGCCGCTAAACCAGGTTCCGTTCTCGGCGCTTCTCGTTCGCAAGATGAGAAGCACCGAGTGGACGCTCTTCCAAAGAAGACCGTCCAGCCAAAGTTTTTGACGCCCGAGCTCGCTCGCCGTCAAGACAGCGGCGCGGAGCAGAAGACTGGCGAGAGTCGTGCACACGACTCTCGCCAGCCAGTGGACGCTCTCGCAGCGATCAACTGGCTGCTCGGCTGACGTGACGGTCGCTGACCAGCCACGGGTTGAGGCGAGGAAAGGAGTCCCCGCGGCCGCCGGTACCAGCCACGGTGGTACCAGCGGCTCGACACGCCGAGAGGACGCTGGCCGGTCTCGACGCGACAGAGAGCCTAGCAGGTCACCCGTCCGCCGCTCCCGATGGGACGGGCGGAGACGGTGACCAGCGGCAGCTCGCCTGACGCTAGAGATCGGTCTCGACGTTCTCAGCCGAGCCAATCACCCCAGGCGAGCGGCAAGGCTAGGCCTGCTGCTCGACCGTCACCGCGGGTTGACGATCAGCAGCAGCCCTCCACGCACGCTGGTCCTGCCAGCGAGCGAGCGAGGGGGAGCGTCAGGTCTGCCTCTCCCGTACCTTCAACCTCCTCGGGCTATACCGGGAGGAGCGAGGTACCGAGGAGCGATCACGAGAGGTGCGCCGCTCGTGACCCAGCTATGACGCCGTATTGGACAGGCACGGTTTCCAGGACCGACCAGGACATACGCGCAAGTAGCTGGAGGCGACCGTCAGGGGTCTGCCGCTGTTCCTCCTTCTGAAGGAGGAGTATCTCGGGATCTTGTTCTTGTTGGAGGGACTGGACGGTCCTACTCCGCAAGACACGGTTACTCCCGAGATACAGAGGAATTTGCAAAAGTCATTAAGCTGATTCGTCAGCATAATGACCTTGCGGAAGGATTGCCGCTCCCACCAGCAGAGGCCACGTCTCTGCTCGAGTCGTTTTGGGGCCCGAGAGGGAACCCAAACCGACGGTGGGTCTGCCGAGATCGGAGCTTGCCGATTCTGTCTCGAACCAGAGTCTCTCGTCTCCGGACAAGAAGGCTCTCTCAGTTCTGGCCGGTCGATCAAGCTACTTCCACCTCCTCTACTGCGACAGCGCGCGTTTCTACGTGTCTTCGGACACCGTATTTGAATACTCCTTCGGTCCTCCTGAGAGGTTTCGACCTCGACGAGGACTGGAATGAGTCGGAGGACGGTATCGGCTCTCTCCTGTCAGGTGTCGATCAGCCCCACCCAGACGACGTTCACAGTGGCGGCAGACCCTTACCTACAGTGAGAGTTCGTAACCCTCCGCGGGAAAACGTTTTCTCCTGACGATACGTTTTCCCAGACTCTGAGAGGCCATCGCCGCAAGGCGATGGCTGTTCCTACTCTTCTCCAACTGCTAGTTCCACTGGGAAGGCGAGCGAGTATCCAATTCCTCCCCCATTCCCTCTCTCCTTACGGTTACGAGGGAAAGGGGAGGGATCCTACAGAGATTTCTCGTAGGATCCCACGTTCGGGACTGCGCTACGGGGGGACCTTCGGGTCCTACCTGACGTAAGCCCGGTCGTTGAGGAGGAATCCTGACCCATTCTCGATTTCTACGGGAATCGAGAGGACCCACCAGCCGATATCGTTTTGACGAATTCGGTGGGGGTTTTCGCAGACTGCTTAGAATTCTACGGAATTTCTAACGCATTCAGTGTTCGAGTTTTACGATCTCCAAACACTTACGCGAGACCACGGTCCAAAGTGAGCGAGACGAATCCCCGATATACACGATAATCGGGAACCTCGCCTATGCTCGAATTCCTGGAATTTCTAGCATTGGGAAGAAGACTGCTGCTGAAGAAACTATCTCACAGTAGGCGACCAACCTGGACTAGAAGAAGATCGGACGGGAATATCCAGTTTGGCTTTGAACTATCGTCTTAGTATTCTGTTCACCATTGAAGCTTTCCTTCGAGGAAGACTTCTCCTTCACTCTCTTTGATAGAGATCGAAGGTGGTCGATCTCCAATCCTTATTTGTTTTCTTGAAGGAAAGAATTTAGGATGGAGATCGTTGTTCAGAATCCTACAAATATACTACGTATATTAACCTCGCGACATGATTCTTTACTAAGCAGTTGAATTGTCCGAGGGGTAGGCGCATATCCTAGTTACTACGGATTGCCACTTATAAGAGAAGTATTCTAATGAACTGCAACTCGGGGTTGCCTGCAACCTCCCAGGAGTTTTTCAGTTTCAATTTTTATATACTTATGTTTTGTCACGACAACACCATTTCAACTGTTATATTACCGAAATTCGTTTCGCCTAAATATAATTGCTCGAGCATATCTTTTATGCTCGGTAGTTCTAGCCGAACGCATTCCTTCGTGGAATAATGGATTACCTGGCAACTCAGGATGACGAGTCAGCGAGAGCTCAGGCTCAACTACTGCGTATTGAACTGCCTGATAGCAGCTCAGTATCAGCTGGGCCTCCGATATGCACGGTCATGTATGTCTCTCTCTGCCCCTGCTTTGATTGACTACCGAACCGTATCTCTGCCCAACAATCATGGACTTAGGTCTCTGATTAACGGGGATTCTCGCAATAATGAAGGACCCATCTACTGCTGTGACGCTAGATTCCATCGCCTTCGACATTGCGAGAATTTTCAACAGAGATATCTCTTGGACTCTTTCATCTTTCTGTTTACCGCACGGTAACAGAAGTCTGTACAAGTCTCCCGCTGCATCGCACTGCGATAATGCGAATGATTTTGCAGACATCTGAGTTTGTCTTCAAAATATCTCTTATTCGTAGGTGTACAATTGTTCATTGTTCAACCGAATTACGAGATTTGTTAGAAGACATCGCCTACTCTCCGACCTGACAGCTCTACTCCCAAATGTTCAGCCCAGAGAAGCAGTTCTTCAGGCGGCTTTCCCCTGTGTTTTCATTACTGAAGAACGCCCCGCTTTCATTGCAACTACGACTTCTCACCGGACAGCAATGAAATAGCGGTTAGCGTTTTCAGTCATTTGTAAGCACAGGTTATGAATCTTGAGAATCCTTTTCTCGATTCATCTGTGAAGACGTAGGTTGCATTCATATAATACCTTCGTCTTCAACGGTACACTTATGTGTTGTTTTCTTCCTTGAGGCTGAGATTCAACAACCATGAGATGTTTTACCGTTAGGGACCTCAGGTCTCTGAAGGCAATTGACTTCGCCTGTTGGGCACATGCCTTAAGAGAATCATCACCTCGCTGTCCGGCATTGGTGACAAACAAATACATTATTTGTTTGGTCTCTCGGCATAACCCTTTAAAGGCGAAGGTCACGTGACTTACTCGGATGCTTTGACAACTTGCCTCCTACCGAACGCAGTCAGTCGGCAGCTGTCAGAGCGGCCGAGTCAGTTACGAACTACGCTGTTGACTTAGTTCGGTTGTTACAGAGCAATCATTACTTCGTTTAATAGCTTGTCACAGTACCCATACCATTGACACCCACCATGGAGTGTCGGTGTCCTATCCACTACCGAGAACTTCGCTGCATGAGGATAGGAGGATGCGACAGACTTCGTGGCAAACGGACAGACCAGTATGGGTACTGGACATCACCGAAGTAGAGAAGAGGGATAGGTCATGCGACTATTTCCTTCTTTTCCTCTGAGGAACTGCATGACTTCTCCTGCGAAGTCAAGCATCCAGGGGATGGGGATCCGTGACGCTCGATTTCGTACCAAACTTCGTAGCGAAGACTCAGAACCCTTCGGTCCCTGACGATTGGTTCGAGTCGTTCACAATCCCACCTACCTAATGGACTTCACCGCCTTCGATGCGAAGGAGATGCTGCCTTGTCCGCAAGAACTTTCTCCGTGGCGCAGGTACTGAAGGCCAGGGGTCTGGTCACCAGACCACATGCCCTTCCTTCTACCTTCGGGATATTGCCCACAGGTCCTTGGATCTTTTTCCTTGGGACCCGTGGTGGCTGCTCAACACGTTGTGTAGCGAACCCAGACCCTCGCAGGCTTACCTTACCTTACAGACCTTACATCTTGTTCGGGTTGCCCCAGGTCCCTCAGTGTGAGGCACCTCTAATGTCTACCAGAGAGTTGCTAGTACATCTTCCGGTATATTTTGCATCTTCCAATCTTGGATGGTCTGGGATGCAGTTAGATATTTGTCGAGCTTATCTTAAACACATCTACGTCACTCCTGATATATTCCTCAGATGAGCTGGCAACGCATTGAATAGACGCTGCATTATCGATGCTGGTGCGTAGTGGATTAATGTCCTGTGTGCTTTCCTTATTTTTCCTGGTATATTTTTGGGCACTATTAATCTACCTCTGCTTGCTCTTTCTGATATTTTTAGTTCCATGATATTTTCTGCTATTCCTTCTATCTGTTTCCATGCCTGAATTATCATGTAGCGTTCTCTTCTCCTTTCCAGACTATATAATTTTAAGAATTGTAGTCTTTCCCAGTAGTCTAGGTCCTTAACTTCTTCTATTCTAGCTGTAAAGGACCTTTGTACACTCTCTATTTGTGACTATCCTTTGGATAGTGTGGGTACCATATCATATTGCAATATTCAAGTGGACTACGAACATATGTTTTATAAAGCATAATCATGTGTTCAGCTTTTCTTGTTTTGAAGTGCCGTAACAACATTCCCATTTTTGCTTTACATTTTGCCAACAGAGTTGCTATTTGATCATTGCATAACATGTTCCTATTCATCATCACACCAAGGTCTTTAACTGCTTCCTTATTTGTGATGGTCTCATTATTAGGTCCCTTATATGTATATAGCTTTTCTTTCTCGTCTCCATAATTTATTGATTCAAATTTATCAGAGTTAAATACCATCCTATTTACCTCTGCCCAATCATATACTTTGTTAAGGTCTCTTTGTAGAGCGTTCCTATCTTCATCACAAGTATTTCTCTACTTATTCTTGTGTCATCTGCGAAACTACTCACTACCGAATCCTTAACATTATTGTCTATGTCTTCAATCATAATAACAAACAGTATTGCAGCTAACACCGTACCTTGCGGCACACCGGATATTACCTTGGCTTCATCGATTTCTCGTCGTTTGCAATAACTATCTGTTTTCTGTTGTGTAAAATTCTTTTAACCATCTTCCTACTTTATCCACGATATTGTTGTGTTTTAATAATTTTCTTCGCTAATATATTATGGTCTACTTTATCAAAAGCTTTTGCAAAGTCTAAATAAACCACATCTGTTTTTCATTTTCACGCTTTTCTATTTTTGAATATGTTTTCACGGTGGACTAACAGTTGGGTTTGTGTACTTTTTCCGGGTACGAAACCATGTTGTCCTTTATTAAACAAATTATTTTTATTAAATGTTTCATAATATTTTTCTTCATTACCCTTTCATACACTTTTCATTATATGTGATGTTAGACTCACAGGCCTATAATTCTTGCCTCTAGTCTTGATCCACTTTTGAAAGTAGGGGTAATATACGCTAATTTGTGCTCATCATATATCTTGCCTGTATCTACACTTTGTCTTAATAATATTGCAAGTGGCTTTGGCGAGAGAATGAACTACTTTCTTTAACAAAATAGCAGGAATTCCATCAGGCCCTGCAGCAGCTCCATTTTTAATTTCATTAATAGCCTGCACAATATCAGCTTCATTAATATCTATGTCAGCTAAATATTCACTATTTCATCCCTTACTTCTATATCATTATCTTCATTATCTATTCTAGGGGTGAATTCTCTCTATATCGTTCTGCCAGTATGTTGCAAATTTCCTTGTTTTTTCATCGTTAATCTCCTTCAATTCTCAGAGGGCCTATTTCTATTCTTCTTTTATTCATCTTCTTCGCATATGAGTATAATAGTTTGGGGTTTTGCTTGATATTTAATAGGGTTTTTTCTTCCAAGTCCCGTTTTTCATTTTCTTTTGATTGTATAATCTTTTTTTCTGCATTTTCTATCTTACTTTTTTAGTCTATAACTTTCCATGCATTTTTTTTCTTTTGCAAGACCTTTTTTTCCACTTTCTGATTTTCTGGAACAAGATTCTTCTGTCTCTTGGTATGCATGAATGATGTTTACTTTTCTTCTTCGGTTATATATTTTCCACTATTATCTCCAATATTTTATATAATATCTCCGTATTTACCCTTATGTCATCACTTACGAAAATGTTATCCCAATCTTTGTTTAATTCTTCATTAATTTCTGACCATTTTATATTTTTACTGTAGAAGTTGTATTTTCCATATCCTTCCCACTTTTTCATTTCTTGCTTATCTCTATTTTCACTTGCTTTGGAATGAACTGTTAATTCTATGACATTATGGTCTGAAATACTCGCATTATAAAACTATTATTTCTTTAACATAATTCATCTCGTTCACAAAATACTAGGTCTAAAGTATTTCCTTTCTTGTTGGCAGGTGATTTATTTGTTGAATGTTGTATTCTAGTAGCATATCTAATAGCTTTTCAAATTGCCTCTTATCTTCTGCACTACTATTACTCTCTTTTTATATGTATAAGTACAACCACAATCTCCTATTCGTTTCTTTCCATTCTACGAAGGAAAGTTTGAAAGTCACCAGATAGGAGGAGAAATAGTCAGTCCTTGTGATTTCTACATATATCATCCAATTTTTCAATTATTAAGTCAAACTCTTTAGTATTAGGAGGTCTATATATTACTATGTTCATCAAATTTTTCAGATTCAAATTCTACCGCTATTAGTTCACATCTGAGTTACTATATTTCTCAAATATATTTCCTTGTGTGCCTTCCCATTTCCCCATATTGCGGCTCCCCCTTTGATTCCTATTTTTTCTATCTGATCTATAAGTTTGGAACCCTTTTATTTGATCATCATTCCCAGTCTCTTGGGAATACCAGGTTTCACTTATATTCATTATATCTATTTTCTTTTCATTTTGGGTTAGTTCTTCTAAGTACTCTATTTTTCTTTTTGAGTTACTCGTAACTAAACCCTGCGCATTCATCACTATGATGGTTTGCCGTGTTTTCTCCTTCATTTAATACTGATAGTAATAAGGATTTTCCCATGTCTCTTTCCTGTTCTGGTATGTTGTTCTTTTTTTCATTTCCAGAAATTCTGACATTAAAAAATCCAACTTTCCATAATATTTGATCTTCCTTCATCATAATTATTCAATTTTGTGTCTGAATCTGCAATTTTTCCTTTTCTCCGTTTCTGCAATATCCTCTTGCATAATAAATACAGTTATTATCTCTTGAGTAGAATTTCGGAGCTGATGCTTTGAAATTCTTTGCTGACATCTGCATATCTCATTGGTGGTTTGCTTTTCTCTTTTACTGATATTCTTGATTTCTCTCTTTATTTGTTTCTTTCTTATTTTGGATTTTATTACTTGGTTGGTTATTTATTTGATTATGATTCATGGCTACAGGGTGCATATATTTGCATTTTTTGTCGAACTTACATCCTTTTCCTTCTTTTAGGTTTTTACATATTTTTTGGATGCAGATCTCTGCAATCATCCCCATATCCATCTAAGTATGCACATTTACCATATATTTCATAGTTTTGACATATCTTAGGATGTTTGTAGTAACATCTTTCTCCAAATCTGCAATTCCCTCTTTTCAAAAAGGTTGCAGATTTTGTCTTTCTTGTCTATTTTTTTCCTCTTTCCCGTCATTGTATAGATCTGGGTAGAGCCTCTTCGGGATTTGCTTTTCTGTTGTCATATCGTAATTTATTTCTTCGTAGGTATGCTGCTTTATTGCCTCATATGTAGTATCAATGAGTATCTCTGCATCCATACTTTTATCTTGTTCTTTGTTTTCTTTTTTTTCCTTATTTTTTTTCTGTCATTTCATTTTTGTTTACTTCTCTCCGTTTTCCTCTTCTTCTTTTTCTTCTTCTTCCTTCCTTCTTCTTCTTCTTCTCATCCTCAACTATTTGTACATTCAATCTTGATTTAATAACATTGTCTATCCATGATAGACATGTTGAACAAAAAATTCTTGTATCTTTTCTCAAATCTTGTATTACCTCAGCACACTGTGGATGGGTCGGAATGTTGCATGCAGCACATTTTCTGATTAGGTTTTGTGGATTGACTATGCTATACCAAACCTTACACAGTTTGCATGCTTTTGGCATTCTTTTTCCTAATGCATCAATTAGTATATTCACAAGATTCACCTTATTCATTTTCTTTGTCGGAATATGTTGGTTTATGTATATTTTCTTTATGAGTCTCTTGACCACTTGGATTTTATTTGGAACTTCTTCAATTATTTTCAAGATGTTTTCATTAGATTTGTTCCAGTTTGAAGGATTATATCCTTCTAATATATCTATGAATCTTTTGTATCTTTTTGGTTAGGACTGTTGCTGATTTCATAGATGAGAAATGCCAGTTCCCTTCCTGATACCTCAATCGTATTGCGAATCTGCTAGACACGCCAAATTACGCCACCTTTTCCCGCAGTGGAACTTACTGCCATCTTGTTCTGATTTTATAGTATTACACTTGATAAACTAACTTAGAAGACGATTTATCCTACTATTTTCACACTAATCTTATCACCGATAGTTCACGAACACTTCTAGATATTTCTCAAATTCTAGTCGTATGTTAAACTTGTGATATCTGTTGATTATTGTGACTTCACGCGGGTACGTCTCACCAAGCAAGATGGCTACTACGATGCTGAACAGCATCGAGTCCTGGTGTGACCATAAGAATGGAATGAGTGAATGATAGTGTGACTGGCTCCTCTTCCCATCTTTTTTCTTCTCCTCTACCTGTGGTTAGAGGGACACGGTCGTCACCCTGCTGGATAAGGACAAGATGCAGGTGAGCTACTCAACAGAGCCCCATCCTATCCCTTTCACTAGGGATAGGAGCGTATATCCACCACTTCCTCCAACAAGGGGGAGGAAGTGGATGCCAGCTTGAGACAACCCATACTTTATTGTTGCCTCTTGCAAACAGGAACAAGTTCTTGCTTGCTGGTACGAAGAGATACGCTTGCCTCTCTCTTAGTACTCGGCCCAGAGGTCTGACCATTGATCCTGCGGTGCACACCCCGATCAATCGGACAGAGGCTTGGATCCCTCCCTCGCTCTTACGACCAGGGAGGCATTCAGGGATGGACGAACAACCAGTCTGTTCATCAAAAGACTCAGATTCCTCCCACCAAGAAGTGAGTCTTCCTATTGTTAAAGGGACCGATGGTTTGTAATTACGTATCGGAACAAATGACAATTTGTCGAAAATTGCATTTTTCCTAACTATACAAACCTGAGGTCCTTACATATAGTCCCTCCTCATGCCACCCTCACTCTGCGTATTTTGCATGGGCCAAAAGCAAAAAGTGATTTGTTTACCTCCCAGTCGCGCGGCGCGCGACTGTCGGACAAGCAGTTAACTACCGTTCTCCCCTTGTTCGAAGCTTACGACCGTTCCAGCTGCCGCTAGCTACTTCCTATTGTTAAAGGACCTCAGGTTTGTATAGTTAGGAAAAATGCAATTTTCGACAAATTGTCATATTCATTTGCAATTTGAAGATAAAGGAATGTAGCTCAAGATACGAGCTATTATAAGGTAAGAAGTGATTATAGTGTTCCCCATTGCAATAGAGGGTGCGTCTGATCGGCTCTGTCTCGCTCCCAGGCCTAGACCTCTTCCAAGCTCCCTGGCCCGGAGGAGAAGGAAAGTCGAAAGCCGTACGGAGGTTATGGAGAACCCCCCACCGATCAGGCGTCCCCTCGGCAGGTTCTGTAGGACGTCCCAGACTGCCAGGGATAGCCATTGGAAAGGCATCCTAATTCAATGTGTTCCCCTTATTATTATCGTCTTGACGAATAAGGAGAAGAAACATTCAACGGCGTAGATTAAATGAAGATGCAAGATAATCTCGTCTGGCTATCGGAACCTCAGAAGAGACGGAGAAAGGAAGACATCATTCGATAACAGTTGCGGTAGAGGCATTGCCCTATCCGGGTTCGTCCCCCCCGTACGGTTGGACGGGGGGGGGTGGGGGGGGGGGCTCTATCCCATGGGGGCTTGAAATAGTTATTTCAATAAATTCCTCATCGGTACATGTATATGAAAATATATCTATTCTGAGAAGAACGAATTAGATATTAAAGAATATTTGTTGATCGAATGAATTATATGGATCTCGTTTAGAGAGTACACATATATATATAACTTTTAAGCTTCTAGCTCCTTGGGCATGAAGCTCCGGTAACGAGGCTCAATGCGCCTAAAGCGTCTGAAATAAGGCGCAAAGCGCCTGAAACGAGGCGCAAAGCACCTGAAGGGCCTGAATATAGGCGCAAAGCGCCTGAAGCACTATGAACCAGGATCTTCATCGGAAATGGAAGTCCTTCTCATTCAGAAGAAAGGGAGGGCTATGTCGAAAATGGAAGTATTGTCGAATTCTAAGCAAGAACAAATGTACAAGAGATCGGAACCTTCCGCACACAGAACCTTCCGCACAAGCGGAACCTTCCAGAAGGCGGAAGATTCCAGATTCGAATAACCTTCCAGACGTACAGAACTTTCCAGGCGAGGATCGCCTTTCAGATGCTCGGAACTTTCCAACAAGAAAACTTTCCAAGGGCGATACGTCTGCTAGGATCCAGGAGTATTCTGATCACGATACTCCTCCTAGGCGTCAGGAGTATCGTGATCGGAACGTGATACTCCTGCCAGGTGCCAGGAGTGTTCCGATCACGATACTCCTCCCAGGCGCCAGGAGTATTCGGAACGCGATACTCCTGCCAAGCACCAGGAGTATTCCGACGAGCACGATACTCCTCCCAGGCGCCAGGAGTATTCGGAACGTGATACTCCTACCAGGCGCCAGGAGTATTCCGATCACGTTGCTCCTCCTAGGAAAGCGATACTTCTGCCAGGCGCCAGGAGTATTCCGAGCACGATACTCCTCCCAGGCGCCAGGAGTATTCGGAGCGCGATACTCCTGCCAGGCGCCAGGAGTATTCCGAGGACGAGGAGTATTCCGATCGCGATACTCCTCCCAGGCGCCAGGAGTATTCGGAGCGCGATACTCCTGCCAGGCGCCAGGAGTATTCCGAGGACGAGGAGTATTCTGATCGCGATACTCCTCCCAGGCGCCAGGAGTATTCTAGGCAAGATACTCCTGCTTAGCGCCAGGCACTTTCTCCTACAAGAAGAGCCTGACAACCGCCAAGAGTCCTCCAGGCGAAAGGTGAAAGACATTCGAGGCTTCTCCTGATAGGGACGGGAGTGGTCGCACAGGCGGCCGTTGCCCTTGTCAGGATCGTCTTAATGCAATAAAGGCAAGAGCAAGTTCGGCTTTTTCCAGGCAGGGACTCAAGATGTAGCACAGGCTGCCGTAGCCCTTGTCAGGTTAGAGTCGGTACTGCTAAAAGCCCTTCACCTTTCGAAAGGAAGCGCTCTCCTCCGGTTGCTCAATCTTGTCCCAACTTGAGGAATGGAAGATAGAGCAGAATTGTGAGAATTAGTTCAGTATTAGTAAGAGGATATTAAATCATCCTCCTTCTAAAAAATAATGCAACCAACCATTTACAGAAAGAGGGGCAATCGTTTGGAAGTTGAACAAGATTCGTACGAGCTCTCATTCATTGATTAGAGGCTCTTCCAGATAAGAAAGGCGTAAAATACGGACTTATCTCCAAGATAATAAAAGCTGGAGAGATTCTCTTCGATCCTCGGTTGCCATTTGCGATCTCTTTCGACTAATACTCATTCGGGATTATTGACGAAATGAACGAAGAGAGTAAGATTGCATTCTTTCTCTGCAGTCGGAAAGGAAAGAGTGTCGTAGAAGGCTTGCTGTATACGACTACTGAATGACAAGTCATATACGCATACCATAGTTGCCTTTCTGGTTCGCTACGGAATTATCTATATCCTTACAGGTTTTTCCTAGTAAGGACTTCGCTTAAAAGGTTTGTTACGACAATACCTACTCAGCTTCGGTATTAACAAAGTTGTTGGTTTGGCTTAAATTTGCATTATTGAGAGCTCTTAGACTCGAGAATAATTTTATTATATCCATTCATTGAAGGGAGTAACTGGCAACTCAGAATGAATGCAGCCAGGCAGTGAACGAGACGGCTGTAATTGTGAGCCAATCTAGATACCAATCCGGTTCTCGGTCGTGAACGGTTGGTTACATCTTTCTCTCCTAAGGGATCGAATGCTTCACCGTAGATTCCCCATACAATCAGGGACTTAACCACGAATTGAGGGGATTTTTTTTAGGCAAACATGAATAACATCGTATTCGTTTTGCTAAGGATATCTCTCTGCCTCGGCGAGGAAAGAATGTAGTAGGAAATTCACCTTAAGATAACGATACGGTTAAGCCTTATGACACACCGTGGTTAATTACAGCGTTCCTACTATCCTTACAAGAGTTTCCTAGATGATGCTGTTTACCACAATGTGACGGGATTATAAAGGATTTTAATTCGGCAGAGCACGATTTAACATTTATTGGAAAGAGTTGTCAGACCCTGCGGAAAGTATTCACAGATCTCTTCGCAAGGCAGAAGATGAACGAGCTTCTTATAGATTGCTTCCTTTTCCTCGAAACAAGAGAGGTAGCAAAATACGCCATCTTTAAGTTAAATAGGGGAATAAACTTTAGTCTTTTTTCCCCTAGTTATATATATTCTTACACATATTAAAATAAATGGGCGTCAAAGGAAGAAGATGAATGCATCATTTTTGGCAATAAAAAGGTTGGATTCACAGAGGTCACGTTCTTCTTTCAGCATGTGTCGGAAGGTTTTTCTAAGAGAGTAGAGATTTTATCGGAATCTATTATAAATATTGGACCTGAAAAACCTATTCACTCTGAGTCTGTCTGCGTGCAGACTGACCAGAAGTAAATATGAATGAGAGGATTTTTCAAGGGAAGCTTGATAATTCCTTTAAATATGTTAAAGACATAGAGTTGCTGCAGATCGTGCTAGATAGAAAGGGGAAACTGTCCTCTTCCGATACCTCTGTGAACCACATAATGGTTTTTCTTCCCTTTCAGAGGGAAGAATCACCTTGGTATTTATGCTATCAATGAAACACAGTAAAAAGATATACTCTGTCTAGACAAAGAATATTAGAGTATAGTAGAGAATTAAGATCTTCGGGATCTTATACAATACCTCTATACGATAAGAGTAAGTGATCTTATACTTAGAATGGGATCCTAATTTGGGGCCTCAGATTCCGTGTTCCGACAAGATGGAACTGCTCCTAATCAAATGTTTCTCTTGGTCCTAAACGATCAAAAGGACAAGTAAAATTTTGGGCTTTAGAATCTGGAATCAAATTCTATGAAGACTCGGCAATGGGTTCTGGCCAGATAGTATGTTTGGCAAAAGAACTAAAGCCTTTTATTCCTGGATCAACGCTTTCAGATAGAGGTTTCGTTGTCCGGGTAATGTAGTGACATTGTCATATACAGAAGAAGACAAGGTTTAAACGTTTACTGACAGAGTCTTTGGAACGCGAGGAGGGCTCAAACTACTTCCCAAAAGGTTCAGAGAGATACATTCAAGAGCTAGAAATCAGGAGTCCTACCAATTTCAGCTCAGAATCTCTTTAAAATTCCAAGCTCCTTCCCTTCCTTCGGGCAAGGATAGGAAGGGAAGCTTCTGCAACGAGAAAACTCATCAACATGTAGGAGGAGAACTCGTTAGCAACAGAAGTATGCAATAAGGATCCTCCTCGGAGAAGACTTGTCTCTCGGACTTTTGAGATTTCCTATCGTCTACTGGATGTAGCTGACTAAATTTTGATGAATGTGCAGGAGCAATTAGCGTCTTTGGTAGGAGTACTTTCTAAAGAGCCTACTCGTAAAAAGGATGACAGGCTTCCGATTAAGAGATCCAAATACCGATCTCCTGTCGGGCGCGACGAACCCTACAGGGGAGTTTGTCGCACAAGCGGCCATCTCTGGGGGGAGCGATGCGTTAGGCAGCGAGACGTGGGAAAGGAAGTAACTCCTGCCAAGCGTCTGGCGCCAACTAGGAGCCAGGCGCCAAGTAGGCGCAAAGAGCCTGACTTTACTGTAGATCGTTCTTTAGGCCCAGATCTTCATCCAAGCAACAGGAGCCAAACTGGAGAAGAGAGAAACTCCTGATAGGAGTATAGCGCCCGCTAAGCGCAATATACTTGCCATTCGAAAGGCGCATTCCATGAGCGATACTCCTACCAAGCCACAGGAGTATTCGGAACTAGATGCGCCTTCCATAGGTCAGGGGAGAGATACTCCTGCCAGGCGCCTTGAGTACTCTGACCTCGATACTCCTCCCAGGAGCCAGGAGTATTCTAGACTTTTTACTCCTACCAGGCGCCAGGAGTATTCGAAGCGCGATGTGCCTACAAGCGCCAGGAGTATTCTGAGCTTAATACTCCTAACAGGCGCCAGGAGTATTTTTGGAGCGAGATGCGCCTTCCAGACGGCAGGAGTATTCGAAGAGTTTTACGACTGTCAGGCGCCAGGAGTATTCCAAACAGGATACTCCTCGCGCCAGCCAGGCGCAAGCCAGGCGCTAGGCTTCATCCAGATGAGATCCAGTTCAAAGAAAGTCCTAGTCTTCTTTGAAACAATGGTGATCTCTAAAGCACTTCATAAGTGACTTGATGATACCTTCAAACAGCTGAGAATTTAAAAGCTCATGAAGTGCGAGCTTTTGCAAATTCTTGTTCTTTTCGTAACAATATGTCAGGAAGACATATTAGCTTTAACATATGAGAGATGCAACTATGTGTTGACTGCTCATTACACGAAGGACTTCAAGTTAACCTACGAGAGATCCTTCTCTCTTGGTTTATACGTATCAGCGGATACGTTCTGCTGGGATAAGGAGCCGACACTGATCCTTTTAATAATGAATTGAATTTATTTTAACTCAGTGATTTTTTTTTTGAGGTTTGAAAGGAGTTTTGGGGGATAACTCTTTTTCAATTTAGCGCGAACCCTCATGTTAGGAACAGGTGATCGGGATCGGTGTTGCGCTCCTTAGTTATGCCAATAGGCATAGGCATGTGTCCATATAAGCGGATTAGCACCCATTGACAAAATGCCAATTAGGCTCGACCGAGTAAGTGGATAAGACCCCATCGGTAGACCCACAAGAACTCTTGGCCACAGATCACTATCTTGCTAAGGCTCTTGAGACGAAGCAGACTCCTATGCAATAGCTAGGAAGTCAACCCTTCGTCTAGAAACAGAGGAACCAAGGTCTATAAAGACCTACAACATATGTTGTTTACCTGTCTAGTCAGTAGTTAGCTGTCTCTGCCCTCCACCAAAGGGTGTCAATCAGCTATGTTATATCTGACAGGTAAGTTGAATGTATGAAATGATATTGTTATGATACAATAAAGTTTCATACATACTTACCTGGCAGATATATACAATTGAAGACCCACCCAGCCTCCCCGCAGGAGACAGGTGGAAGAGAGAATCTGATTAGAAAACGGGATGGTTTCCTAGTCCTGCACCCAGCGGCAGGCCGGTAGATCACCTGACCTACCTGTAGCGTGTGCCGCGAAATTCGAATTTCTGTCAGGGACGACGGAGTCGATAGCTATGTATATATCTGCCAGGTAAGTATGTATGAAACTTTATTGTATCATAACAATATCATTTTACATACAAATTGCGACATCATGCATGTTCCGTCGTGCCCACCGTCGGGCCGATAGATCTGTCCGAACACATGCTTCGGTACTGGCTTCTAACTAACTGAAAAGATAGTTTACATACAGATTGCGTCATCATGCATGTTCCTACGTGCCCACCGTCGGGCCAATAGATCTGTTCGAACACATGCTTCGGTATTGGCTTCAAACTAACCGAAAACACTAGTTTAGGATAACAAAAGTTAAATATATACAACTTACCTTATTAAAATTTCAAAGTCGCTGCTGTTCCTACGACCATGAAAGTGGTACAAATGAAGGCATCAGTCTCAGCCTCTTTGAAACGGGTGGGGGATCACGTGCCTCGCTGGTAGAAGGTCCTGGTCTTATTGTTTCGGACCGGGAAATCAAATCTGAGATGGGGGATGTCGGGCAACTTTTGAGCGGATAGACACGTTTGATCAATTTCAGGAACGGCCGAAATGGACACGGAGCATCTTGTAGATACCGCTTCTGGATACAGTATGTAGAAAAATAACTTTCGTAAAGTTCTTTCTGCGTACCGTGTCTCGGTAGCGCGCTTCATTTAAGAACACGCCACTGCGATTCTATAGTGTTTGTGTGTACATTCAGGTCGTCCGGGCTAATGAAGTTAACGCTTTGGTTCACAACATTATGCGCAGAATAATGATCCCGGACTTTGCTGTACGACTTCCAGCAATCAGATACGATTGTGGTTTCTGGAAGTACGTTATCAAGCCAAGCACCGGGAATCAGAAAGTTTTGGCAGTAACGGTCAGGAAACCACCTTGAAAAAGGTCTCACGTGTCTGTCGGTTCAATGCCACTGAACACCCAAGATCCGTCCACCTTTCGGCCATGGTTGTACTTCCATTTCCCAAATTTAGATTTGTCGATCTCAACAATATGACCAGGACCACCGATTTCCTTATTATCAGCACACAGGATTTGGCAACATATATCCTTACAAAAATTATACCATGGTGTTAGGTGCTAGAGGCATAACAAAATCCCTTACAACACACTGTGGGGTTTTCTTGGTAAAACAAAATATTAATATAATAATTGTTTCTAGGGGCAAATGCGACTTTTCAAAAAAGGACCCGTGCCGAACTGATACCTTCTTACCGCACTTGCTGTATCTTCCATATGCCAACAAGAATCTTCCATAAAATAAGTGATGTTAAATGTTCCTTATTCACTTCATTATTCATTTATATTTATATCTTGTTGTTTTCTGTATGTGATACTGTTTATTCCCTATAAAATGTATTTTTTAAAAATATTGGTGGGGCTCTGGAACGCATTAATTGTATTCACATTATTCCTTATAGGAATTATTGTTTCGGACTTCGTCGGAGGTTTTGGAAGGGATTATGTACGATAGCTGAGGTTCCATAATATTTTTAAGTATAATTTATGCACATAATTGTGGGGTCATATACAATCACTTTGATTACTCTTCAGCAAAAAAAGACCTTCCTCTCAGTTTAAGATAGGCTTGTAAAAACATAACCGTTGGCCATGTGATGGCATTTTAAATTACCAAGACTATAAGAAAATAGACTGCAAATACTGCATTTAGAAAAAATTCTTTGTTCCTACACGATATACAAACTTTTGGTCCTTTACATTAGGAATTACTTTCGGTGTAGCTGGAATTACGGCTGTTAAATTCTTGAACAAGGTGGTTAGGCAGTAACTACCGTGTGGCAGGCGGGTAGGCTAGCCTGCCTGGATGTAAACACTCCACTTTGCTTTTAGCTGTCTTCTGATGAAGATGTGTGTTTGTGAGCTCTGGCTGACTGGGCGTTGATCCTTTTTCCCCGTGGGATCTTTCTGGTTTATTTTTGTTTTTAAATTAATATGTATATACACGTACGGTGTTCGATATTAATGTTGAATTCAATTATAATATACAAACCCACTTTTTGTGATAGCCTT
Organism: Macrobrachium nipponense; assembly: GCF_015104395.2. NCBI lineage: Eukaryota > Metazoa > Arthropoda > Malacostraca > Decapoda > Palaemonidae > Macrobrachium > Macrobrachium nipponense. Next base: position 114,871,139 of record NC_061109.1, read on the forward strand.
TATAGCTGCCTTTCTACTTGTGTTAAGAGTTGGCGGCAAAGGTATGCCAACATATTATTTACATTCTTTTGCCCGTTAACGTGAGGACAAGGTATGTATTTAACGTGAGGACGAGACGTGTATTTAACGTGAGTGATATTGATCCTGTAACGAGACATGTATTCATCCGAAACGCTTACGGTTGGGAATTACCTAGGGGAACTTCAAAGGTTTGTCCTTGTTTTGTTTTTATGGTAATTTCTCTTCTTCATCCTTTCACTTACTATCGGACAAAGGTAGAAGAAGGCATGTGGTGTTGGTGTTTGGGGGATCTCTCACTTAGGAGGGTGGTGCCCTTGGATGCGAGTGGAGTATCCTTATTACTTTAGTAAATTTTTCCTTATTTTACAGACTACCAGTGGTGATTGTGTTTACAGCAGTATTGGTTGGATAGCTCTTCGTATTGGTTATGCTAACCTTGGAATTGTACCTGTGTCTCGTAGCATGTTGCGATACCGATCCTCGAGTGTGGGTACTGATCCCTTGCTGATAATCATGTTCATTTACCACCACTACTACCCTGCAGTTACGTCACTGGACAAAGCTTTTGCGCTGCCCTGTGATATTTTATCTATTCCTGATGGTAGAAATCTGGCAGAATTTTGAGGAATTGAAGAGGAAGAGAGCTCGTCAAGTGTCGTCATCCTCCTCTTCGAGATCATCATATTTTCATGTCTCCACCCCTTTGACTCCTAAGGCTTTGTCGTAGAAGAGAAGGTGGTCTTCCCCCCCTAAGAAGTCTCATCACGGGACTTCTAAGGGTCTGTCTTGCTCCGGTGAGACAGGCAGGTCTTCCACTGGTCCTCCCGTTCCTCCTTCCTCAGGGAAGCAGAAGACAGGGACCATGGAGGTATCAGCCACCGCTGGTACCTCCTCTCCCAGCTCCAGAGGTTCCACCTCCGGATCGGGAACCGTCTGGTAAGAGTAGCTCAGGTGACTCTTGCCAGACCGGTGATCGCTCTCGCAGCTATCGTCCAGTATCCAGGGTTGACGTGACGTTCCCGCGGGGCCATGCACGCAGAGACCGGTGGAGGCTGCCCATCCAGCCCTCTTGAGAGGTTTTGGCCTCAATGAAGACTTGGAAGAGTCGGAGGACGGTATCGGCTGTCTCCTGTCAGGTGCACGCTCAGCCCCACCCAGACGACGGCCGACCAGTCTCGGTGGTAGCAGACGTCTTCGCCTGCCAGGCGAGAGTTTTGTAACCCCTCCTCGAGGGAAGCACTCTCTCCACTGCTGCTCCAGGTCCCTCCGGACAGGTGCAGTTGGGCCGTGTTGCTACCGCAACTGCCCCAACTCTGTCCTGGATGGAGGACCTGTCGGTTGTCCTGAGTAAGCTGGCGAAGAAGTAGTCCAGGAAGAAGAGGAAGGTGTCGTCGTCTTCTCTGTCATCTTCTTCGTGTCGTTCTCTGTCATCTTCTTCGTCGTCGTCTTCTCTGTATCTTCTTCGTCGCGTTTTCTCTGTCATCTTCTGCTGCCTCTTCCCCTTCGACTTCCAAGACCCCCCAGCCAAGGAAGAAGAAAGTGCCCTCCCCCCCTCCCCCCCCCCCAAGAAGAAGTCTCGCCACACAGACTTCTAAGGGTCTGACGAGGACAGGTTGGTCTTCCGCTGGTCCTTCCGTTCCTCCAGGAAAGGGGCCCGTCTCACCTCCAGGGAAGAAGAAGACGGGGACGTAAGGGTACCAGCTACTGCTGGAAAAACCTTCTGCTCCTGGGCTCCAGAGGGGTTCCACCTCCGGACCGGGAACCGTCCCGGCCGCTCGCTCACTCGCGCCACCGAGTGTACGGTCACCTACGGGTGACCATGCAGCCAAGGTCCAGACTGCTGAGTACGCTCACCGTCAGGACCCAGGCACGGAGCGGAAGGATGGTAAGAGTCGCTCAGGTGACTCGCCAGACCAGCGATCGTTCAGTGTTGGCGTTATGTTCCCACCAGACCGTTCACGTGGCGAGGCTGGGAAGAGGTCCCCCCTGGTCACCAGGTCCAGCCTCGCCTGGACCTGGTACTGTGGCACGTCGAGAGGACCCAGTTACCTGAACCGTCGCTCCCACTGCGACCGGATGGCTCGCACGACTGGTAGCAAGCTCCCCTGACGCACGAGACCGACGCTACCGTCCTGGTCCAGTGTTCTCCCACAAGGAGACCGCTGGTCCAGACCTGCATCTTGATCACCACCGGTGCTGTTGGCGATCGCCTGCAGTCCTCCCAGCCTACTGTTTCTGCTAGTAGGCACGGTAGGCGCGTCAGGTCTCCCTCACCTGTCCCTTCAACCTCCTCAGGCTACACCGGGAGGAACAAGGCAAACAGGAGTGACTGTTATGAATGCACTTCTTACTATCGGACAAAGGTAGAAGAAGGCATGTGGTGTTGGTGTTTGGGGGATCTCTCACTTAGGAGGCCACGGGCCTGGTTCGGTCTTGGGACTAAAACAGATCTTACGCTCAAGTGGTTGGAGGAGAATTGGGGGATGGGGGGGCTGGGGGGCGGGGGTGATGGACGCTTTTCCTAGACTCACGGAGTGACCATCACCGCTGTTCACATGACGGTCCTACTGGACCACACACGCAGAGACCGGTGTGGCCTCCCCCTTCGGTCCTCTTGAGAGGTTTCGGCCTTGACGAGGACTGGGACGCGTCGGTGGACGGTATCGGCTCTCTCCTGTCAGGTACATGCTCAGCCTCACCCAGACGACGGTCACGGTCGGCAGCAGACGTTTCGCCTACAGTATGAGTTTTGTAACCCTCCTCGGGAAAAAAGTTTTCTCCAGACTGTGGAACGTTTTCCTTAGACTTGGAGCGGCCCATCACCGCCAGGTTGATGGCTGCCCTTAACTCGCTTCTCCGACTGCTAGTTCCGCTGGCAAGGCGAGCGAGAGCGTCCAGTCTTCCTCCCCCATTCCTTCTCTTCCTATGGCTGCGACTGGAATGGAGGGATCCTGCTGAGTGTTCTCCGTAGGATTCCGTGTCTTCGGTATCCTGTTATCACCATAGAAGTCTTCCTTTGAAACTTCACTCTTCGCTCTCTTCATTAGAGAATGAAGGTTGGCTTCCAGTCCTTATTCTTGTTCCTCGAATGAAAGAGAATTTTAGGCTGAAGGTCTATGTACAGGAACCTACAAAATATACTACGTGTATTTCTCTCTGCGACTATACTTCTATTATCAGTAGAATTGTGCGAGGTGCTGGCACATAACTGTAGTTAACTCTACGGGTATGTGACCGAGACAAAGATTATCTTCTCTTAATTGAACTACAACTCGGGACTGCCTTGCAAGCCTCCCAAGAGTTACCGGTTTCAATTTTGAGATACTAGGGGTATTGTTTACAACAACAACAACAACAACAACACAGCGTTTGCATTCACCGAAACCCATTGTGGGTATTTTCTTGTGCTTCATGGTTCTAGCCGAATGCATTTCTTCATGGAATGGATTACCTGACAACTCAGGATGACGAAGTGAGTGAGAGCTAGCAGTGTCCGGGCTGCCTGCCAGCCCTGCCTGCCGCAGCAAGTCCTGCTGGCTCTCCGAGACAGTTCAGTCGGGTTTTGTCTCTCGTCCTCTGCGATGATTGACTACTGAATGGAATCTCTGCCTGACAATCACAGACTTAGGTCTCTGGTTGGCTGGAATTCTCGCATACGTATATGACTATCTCTACTGCATCGCCTTTTGCCGTTGCGAGAATTTCAGACTGAGATATCTCACTAGACTTTATCATCTTTCTGTTTACCTCACGGTAACAGAAGTCTGTAGCCTAGTCTCCCGCTTCATTGCACCTGCCGCTGCGATGATGCAGAATGATTTCTTCAGACATCTGAGTTTGTCTTCTAAATACATCTTGTAATTCGTAAGTGTGCAATTATTCTTTGTTCACCCTGAATTGTAGATGAATAACGGAAGACTTTGCTTGTTCTCTGCCCTGCCAGCTCTACTTCCAAGTAATAGAAATGTCCTCCCTGAGCCAGCCCATGAGAAGCAGTTCTTCAGGCAGTACAATCCCTGTTTTCATTACTGGAAGGTGCTCCGCTTTCATTGCAAACTCCAACTTCTCACCGAACAGCAATGAAATAGTGGTTTAGTGTTTTCTCTGTAAGACAACAGGGATTAAAGCCGTCTTCACTGGTTGGTGTCATCGATGGGACTTTTTCTATGTTCACAATCTTGAGAGTTAACTTCTCTCGATTCACCTGTGAAGACGTAGGTCCCCATTCACCTTAGTCTTTCACTGGCATACAGTATTGTTTCTCCTTAGTTGAGATTCAACTACTATGAGAACTTCTGTCTTGCAATCAGGGACCTCGGTCTCTAGAAGGCAATTGACTATAGTAGTCTGATGGGCACATGCCTTGAGAGAATCATCGTCTCGTCTCCCAACCTTTGTGGCAAACAAGATAGACGATTTGTAATGGTTTCTCGGCATAAACCCTTCAAAAGGCGAGTCTTGTAACTACATCTTGTATGCATGACTACTCGCCTCATACCAAGCGCAGTCAGTCGGCAGCTGTTGAATAGTCGAAGACCGTCATGAGCTACGCTGTGGACTTTGTATTGGTTGATCCAGATCAGTCATTACTTTGCCATTTTGGCGTGTTCCTGTACCCATAACGATCGACACCCACCATGGAGTGTCGGTGTCTTTATCCGCTGGGGAATATTATGAGACCGTGAGAGACTTCTCTGCAGTTGGATAGCCCAGTGGATGGGTACTTGTCATCACTCCGAAGAATATGTTGGACAGGAAGATAGATAACATCTCATTGCGACCATATTTATCTTTCCCTTCGGGCCTGCCCACAGGTCTTTGGAACCTCATTTCCTTGGACCGGTGGTGGATGCTTGCAGGTTGTGTTTGCTTACCCAGCTCCTTCAAGAGGACAAGTTGTATCTCACCTATGGTGTGCAGTTCTAGAGGTAAGAAGGATGCGAGAGTGACTGGCCTCTCCGCCTTCCCCACCTCGTCCTTCCACTCCTCTTCCTTCAGGTTGTGGATAGGACTCGAACTTACTCTGGCTGGTCGGACGATTGATGCGGTAAGCTTATACATAAAGCATCCTTTTTTATGTTTCTTATCAGAATCATAGAAGCAATCCCGCTCCTTCCTCTAGCAAGGGGAGGAAGGAGACTGGCAATAATCCAAACCCTTCCCAGAACTTTGCATTAATGCCTCCGACTCTAAATATTTCTGCACAGCCCCATTTTCGGATGAGTTTACGTTTCCTCACTCATTTCGAAAAGGCCAATAAGTCTGACTCTTGATCATGCAGCTCCTATACTCCGATCAAGTTGTCAGAGGCAGGGCACTCCTCCTCGCTCACGACCAGGAGTAGCAGCCTAGGTGTGTAGAACTCCAGTCAGTTCTAGAGGCTCGCTCATATTCCTCTCACCAATCAGTGAGTCTTCCTTATGTAAATTCTGAGGGTTTGTATATCATGTAGGAACAAATCACAATTTTTGAAAGTATGCAAATTGTATTTGTTCCGACACGGCATACAAACCTTCGGTCCTTTTGCAATAGGAAGGTACTAGCGGCAGCTGGATAGGTCGTAAGCTTTCGAACAAGGGGTTCGGTAGTTAACTGCTGTCCGACAGGCGCGCTAGCAGTGCGACTGGAGGTAAACAAATCACTTTTGCTTTCGGCCTCACACGAGTGGACGTGTGTGTTCGACGCTCTCTGTCCCCCGCTTCTCGTCGTTTGCTTTTTTCCCTGAGTATATGGTTGGTGTTTGTGTATGGAGTCATCATTGTAAGTACAATCATTTCCTCTTTATTAATCCAATTGTGATTTATTCGATCAATCATGGAATCTCCACGGCCCCGCTACCCTCCGGAGATTGTGCCCGGGTAACCGAAGGGCGGGTAAATGCGGTAAGTTCCGCTCGTCCCTGAAATTGATCCACATATTTTTGTGCGCTCGGTGTCGGGGGCCGTGAATGTACCCACCCGAGCCGAGCCCTGTGAAGTGTGTATGTCTTGGTCGGAGGCGCAGTGGGGCTTGTATGAAGGTAGGAAGAAGCGAAGGCCTGCAAAGGAGTCGTCGGAAAGCTCTCCCGCGACTCCTTTGGTTACGGACACTTCGTCTTCTTCCTGCCGCCCGCTCAGCTCCCACGTTTGGCGCCTTCCCCCTTCGGGGGGGTTTCTAGGTCCTTCCTCCTCACCCGATCTGTCGAGTGTGGAGGAGGGCGCGAGATACCCCGATGTTGAATTGTATTCTGGGTCCTCTATCCGTTCGTCTACATCGCACGGACGGGTAGAGGATCCTGCTAATCACCCGACCTTTGCTTCCTCAGGTGCTGTTGCCGCGAAGGACGACCTCGGACAGGTGTGGGCATCGTTGGGTCTGCAGGGCGTGCCGAGTGTCCAGGGGCTGCTCTACCATCTCGCTGGCTCTGTGGCGGTCACGCATGCTACGGTGACGACCACCACCACGACCCTTTCAACTCCTGGCTATGCTTCACCTCCTCACCTGGTGTACACCCCGCACGCGGTCTCTGTACACCAACTACATCGGTGCACGGGGGCCAGTCGCCGTCCACACAAGGGGGAGTGTGATGCCGCCGCCTGGTTTTGCCGTGCTGCCTCGAACCGGACTTCGTGTGCCCGAGAGCTCGCCCCTGGACCCTCCCCCACCAGTACCCAGGATGTCTGTGCCGCTGGTCGTCCACCTGGGCCGCCTGTAACAGCCTGCGTACCTGCCGTACCTGTCCAGCCGCTGTTCACGGACGTGATGTTGCCGACCACTGCTGCCGTTCCTGTATCTGTTTTCCTGCTGTCTCCACTGCTGTTCCTGTGATGCCTGCACCTGCTGACGTTGTTCCTGTTCGTCGGGGCGCCGCTGCTCCCGATGCCGATCTGTTCGGACAGGTGCGTCCGGGCCCTGTTGCTTCGGCAACAGCAGCCCCGGCTCCGCCCTGGATGACAGATCTGACATCGGTCCTGAGGAGGTTGACGAAGAAGAAGAAGAGGAGGAAGGTGTCGTCGTCGTTCTTTTCATCGTCTTCTTCGTCGTCGTCGTCGTCTGCCGACTCTTCCCCTTCTTCTTCTAAGGCTCCCCCGCCTAAGAAGAAGAAGGTCGCCTCCCCCCCCCCCCTACGAAGTCTTCTTCCGGGAGCTTCTAAGGGCCCGTCTCGCTCCGGTGAGACGGGGGGTTCTTCCGCTGGTCACCCTGCTCCTTCGGGGCAGGACCCGTCTCTTCTTCCGCAAGGAAGAAGACTACGGGGACCAGAGGAGTGCCGGCTAACACCGGCACTTCCTCGCCTGCGTTTTTAGTGGTTCGACCCACGGCAGCAGGATCAGTCTCGGCCTCTCGTTCGCGAGAGGGTACCGAGTGTACGGTCGCCTACCAGCGACCGTGCAGCTAGGAACCAGACCTCTGAGCCAGCTCAGCGTCAGGTTCACGGCACGGAGCGCGGAAGACTGGTGACAGCCGCTCACACGCGACTCTCACCAGACCAGCTCTTGCTCTCGCGGCGAGCAGCTGGCTACCCGGGCGGACGTGACGGTCCACGACCGGCCACGGGCTGAGGCTGGGAAGAGGTCCCCCCGTTCGCCGGCACCAGCCACGGCTGGTACCAGCGACGTGACGCGCCGTGAGGATACGCACCGGTCTCACCGTGACAGTGGAGCTCGCTGGTCGCCTGACTGTCACTCTCACAGAGAGCGATCGGGTACGGCGACCAGCACCAGCTCTTCTGACACACGAGACTGGGGCCGCTGTTCTCAGTCCAGCCGTTCTCCACAGCGAGACGGCTCAAAACCAGGCCTGAAGCTCGATCGCCACGCGGGTTGACGATCGCCTGCAGTCTTCCCAAGCCCACTAGCGAGCGAGGAGGGAGCGTTAGGTCTGCCTCTCCCATACCTCTTCAACCTCCTCGGGTTACACCGGGAGGGGCGAGGTATTGAGGAGTGATCGTGAGGGGTGCGCCCCTCAGGATCCCACCACGACGTCCTACGTACCAGGCACGGTTCTCGGACGACCAGGTCGTATGCACAAGTGGCTGGAGGAGACCGAGAGGGGTCTGTCGCTGTTCCCCCCTCGAGGGGGGAGGGTCTCGGGAGCTGCTCCTGTTCGAGGGACTGGACGGTCCTATCCGCAGGATGCAGTCACTCCTGAGATTCGGAGGAACTTTGCCGAGGTAATTGCGCTGATTCGTCAGCACAACGACCTCGGGGAAGGAATCGCCGCTCCCACCATCCGAGCCCACGTCCCCGGCTCGAGTGCGTCTGGGGCCCGAAGAGGGAACCCAGACCGACGGTGGGTTTGCCACGTTCTGAGCTTGCCGACTCAGTGCTGGACCAGGTAGAATCTCTTGTCTACCGGGCACGACGATTCTCTCCAAGTCTGGCAGGTCGAGCAAGCTGCTTCCACCTCCTCTGCTGCGACAGCGGCGTTTTTACGTGCCATCTGAGGACCCGATGCCGCCCAAACAGGTGAATCCGGAGTTAGCCAGGCTAACTCCGGGTTGTGTCTCTGCAGCAGCTCCTGTCCGAGAACCTATGGTTCTCGCAGCAAGAGGCACTCGGCCTGGAATCCACTGCCATGGCAGCTTTCCAGGCCGTCTCCTGGATAGATCTGTGGTCCCTCACAGTATCTAAGGTCGCAGCCAACTCCGGGGGAATTTCTCCCGAAGATGACTCAGCCTTTAGGAGACTTTGCCAGTCTGGGGGAAGAGCCATCTCCTTCCTTGCCCACCAGACGGTGAACCTGTGGGCCAACCTGGTTCTCCGACGTAGGGACGCTGTCCTTACTCGAGTTTTCCAGGGCGGCTGGGCGTGAAGCGGCATTGGGACTCCGCAACGGACCGTTTACGGAGTTCCACATCTCTCTTCCCAGGAGAGATGGTGGACGCTGCGGTGGACAGATGGCGCACTGACGATAGTGACCGTCTGGTTTACCAGGCAGTCTCGAAGGCCTTTGGGCAGCCTCGGACTGCGGCCAAGCCAAAGAGCTCGGCTAGCGCTTCCACGGTGGCTAAGACGGTAGTCGCGTCGAAGCCCCGGGGAAAGACTCTGTCTTCTTCGACTTCTACAAAGGGGAGCCGTAACCAGCCCTCCACTCCCAGCCCTCCTTCTCCCGAGGAGGTCTGGGAAGAAGTCGAAGAAAGGGGGGAAACGCTAGGGACGGCGTTCCCCCTCACCTGCTGCCGGAAGTGGGGGGGGTGCCTGGCCAGCCATTGGGCAACTTGGCAGCGCTACGGCGACCGAGGACCTGGATTGTAGATCTCCTTCGGGAGGGATATATTACCTCCCTTCGATAATCTCGGCCACCCTCTCACCATCCAACCCAGTCCAAACAGCAGTCGTACGTTCTCCAGGGTCATCGAAGGACGTAGCATTGAGACAGGAGATCAAGACCATGCTGAGCAAGAGAGCTGTAGAAATCGTCACGGATCAGTCACCGGGCTTTTTCAGTCGACTCTTCCTGGTGGAAAAGTCTACGGGAGGCTGGCGCCCGGTGATAGATCTCTCTCCCCTGAACCGGTTCGTTCGCCAGACCCGGTTCACGATGGAGACGGCACGTTCCGTGCTCGACTCCATCAGGGAGAACGATTTCATGCTTTCAGTGGACTTGAAGGATGCGTATTTCCAAATACCCATTCATCAGTCCTCCAGAAAGTACCTCCGCTTCATCCTCGACGGGACGGTGTACCAGTTCAGGGCACTTTGGTTTTTTCGGTCTCAATCAACCGCCCCACACAGGTGTTCACGCGAGTGTTCACTCTGGTGTCTGCTTGGGCCCATTCGCACGGGATACGTCTGATGAGGTATCTCGACGATTGGTTAGTCCTGGCGAGCTCCCGCTCGCAGTTGCTACAGGACAGGGATCGACTACTCGAGTTCTGTCGTGATCTGGGGATCGTTGTGAACTTCGAGAAGTCCCGATCTCGAAGCCCAAGAACAGAGGATGAAGTACCTGGGTATGCTGATCGACACGGTAGCAGGGCGAGTCTTCCCCGCAGACTCGCGGATCAGCAGATTCAGGGAGGCAGCCAACCAGTTCCTGTCTCGGCAGGAACAGGTAGCTCAGCGATGGCAAGTCGTGATCGAAAACACCTGTCGTCACTCGAGAAAAGTTAGTCCCTCACGGGCGTCTTCAACCTGCGGTCTCTTCAGTGGAGACTAAAGGAGAGTTGGTCACAGGCGACGGATCCCCCAAGCTTTCCAGTGTCACTGACACCGGAGGTGAGGCAGGACCATAGCCTGGTGGCTGGACGACAGGAACCTCTTAAGAGGGGAGTGCCTCTGCGCACTCCCCCCCCGACATGCAGCTGTTCTCAGACGCATTCGACCGAGGGATGGGGCGCACACCTGGAGGAGTTGCTGACTTCAGGAGTGTGGGACGAGAACGACAAGCACCTTCACATCAATGTACTGAACTCAAGGCAGCGTTTCTCGCTCTCCAAGAGTTTCCAGGACGCTTTGATGGGACACTCAGTGGTGTTGATGTGCGACAACACCACGGTAGTGGCCTACGTCACAAACAGGGGGGCCTAGTGTCTCTCCCGTTGTACCAGTTGACTCGGCAGGTGCACGAGTGGGCCGAGGCACACTCAATAGAGCTGTCGGCACGACTACATTCAGGGAAGAGGAATGTAGTAGCAGACACGCTTCAGCCGTCGGGATCAGGTGATAGGGGACCGAGTGGTCTCTACACCAGGACGTGGCGGAAAGGCTCTTCGACCTGTGGGGGCGACCAGTCGCGGATCTGTTCGCCACCCGGCACAACAGAAAGCTTCAGGTTTTCTTCTCAGCCGTGCCGGACCCATGGGGCAGCTGCAAGAGGACGCTCTTCAACACCCGTGGGACAACCTCTTCGTCTATGCCCTTTCCCCCGTTCAGCCTGATTCGCAAGGTGATCAGTCGAGCACTGGTCACCCCGAATCTCAGGATGATCCTGGTGGCTCCCAAATGGCCACAGGCCATTTGGTATCCGGACCTGCTGGCTCTTCTCGCAGGAGAACCGAGAGAGATTCCCCCTTGGCACAACCCTTGTGCCAAGGGGGAATCTCTCCCTTGTCGAGCGGTACCACCAAGCAGTCCAGTCCCTACGACTTCACGGCTGGCTGTTATCCACCATCTCTTGCGAACGAGAGGCTTTTCTCGTAGCGCAGCAACAGAGATGGCTGGAAACGTCCGTCAGTCCTCTGCAGCTGTGTACCAGGGGAAGTGGGCCGTCTTCTGTGGTTGGCTGTCGTAGACGGGGTCTATCTCCTCTCAGAGCCACTCTTCAGCAGGTAGTGGATTTCCTCGTGTTTCTTCGCCGAGAGAAGCTCCTCTCAGTCCCCACAGTCCAAAGGATACAGACCGCCCTGGCTCTCGTCCTGAAACTGGGGGGAGGGGGATTGGACATCTCGAACTCGTTCGAGATCTCCTTGCTTATGAGGAGCTTCGAAAGGTCTTGCCCACCCAGGGAACTCAGGCCCCCTGCGTGGGATGGGTGCTCTCGTCCTTAGGAGTTTGACTCCGAACCACCGAGTTCGAGCCACTCCGAGGATGTCGTCAGACAGGGATCTGACCCTCAAGACCCTCTTCTTGCTGGCCCTGGCATCGGCGAAGAGAGTAGGGGAACTTCATGGTCTTTCCTATGATGTACGACACTCCAGGGGATGGGGATCTGTGACGCTCGATTTCGTCCCGAACTTCGTTACGAAGACTCAGAAACCGTCGGTCCCTGACGACAGGTTCGAGTCCTTCACGATTCCCTCCCTAATGGACTTCACCGATAATGATGCGGATGAGATGCTGCTTTGTCCTGTGAGGGCGCTACGGCGCTATCTGAAGAAAACTTTGACACCTCAGGCCTGAGTGTCGACGCCTCTTCGTTAGCACCGGGGTAACCAAGAAAGAAGTATCCAAGAACACTCTTTCATTCTGGCTACGTGAGGTCATCAGGAGGGCGTATGAGGCTGATGGTAGTGACGACATCCGTACGTCCCGTCCGAGAGCTCACGAAGTCAGAAGTATTGGCCCCTCGTTGGCGTTTCGTAAGAACTTCTCCGTGGCGCAGGTCCTGAAGGCAGGGGTCTGGTCTAACCAGACTACCTTTACGTCCTTCTACCTTCGGGATATGCCCACAGGTCCTTGGATACCTTTTCCTTGGGACCCGTGGTGGCTGCTCAACAAGTTGTGTAGCTAACCCAGACCCTCGCAGGCTGAAACAGCATCGAGTCCTGGTGTGACTGTGTGGATGGATGTGTGAGTGAGTGAGTGAGTGGCTCCCTCTTCCCATCTTTTCCTCCTCCTCTACCTGTGGGCAGAGGGCCACGGTCGTCACTACGCTGGATGAGGACGAGATGCAGGTGAGCTATATGACAGAGCCCCATCCTATCCCTTTCACTAGGGATAGGAGCAGAATATCCACCACTTCCTCCTACAAGGGGGGGGAAGTGGATGCCTACAAGAGACAAACCCATGACTTTATATTTGCTCCTGTACAGGAACAAGTTCTTACATTGCTGGTACGAAGAGATACACTTGCCTCTCTCTTAGTACTCGGTCCAGAGGTCTGACCATTGATCCTGCGGTGCACACCCCGATCAATCGGACAGAGGCTTGGATCCCTCCCTCGCTCTTACGACCAGGGAGGCTTCCAAGGTTGGGCGAACACCAGTCTGTTCACAAAAGACTCAGATTCCTCCCACCGAGAAGTGAGTCTTCCTATTGTAAAAGGACCGAAGGTTTGTATGCCGTGTCGGAACAAATGACAATTTGTCCAAAATTGCATTTTTCCTAACTATACAAACCTGAGGTCCTTTTACACATAGTCCCACCTCATGCCACCCCTCACTCTGCAGTTTTTGCTTGGGCCAAAAGCAAAAGTGATTTGTTTACCTCCCAGTCGCGCGCGCGCCTGTCAGACAAGCAGTTAACTACCGAACCCCTTGTTCGAAAGCTTACGACCTATCCAGCTGCCGCTAGTACCTTCCTATTGTAAAAGGACCTCAGGTTTGTATAGTTAGGAAAAATGCAATTTTGGACAAATTGTCATTTTTCCTAACTTTACAAACCTGAGGTCCTTTACATTTGTGCCCACCTCATGCCACCCCTCAATCTGAACCTGGGCCAAAAGGCAAAGTGGAGTTTTTATATCCGGGCAGGCTAGCCTACCCACCTGCCACACGGTAGTTACTGCCTTAACCACCTTGTTCAAGAATTTAACAGCCGTAATTCCAGATACGCCGAAAGTAATTCCTTATGTAAAGGACCTCAGGTTTGTATAGTTAAGAAAAATACAATTTACTTCCAAAAATTGTGATTCTATTTTGTCCAAAGGTTATCTGAAGGTCATGCATAACCCTATAGAATATGAAGAAAAATTTTTACATTTTTTTCAAGTAAATTGTGTATGAGTTCCACCTAATATTATACTCTTTCTTTTCAGGTCATCATTGCCATGATGGAGGTCCTTTGCAGCGCACACAGTCTTTATCATGGGTTATAGGCTTGAGATATTCTCATCAAAATCAAATTGAAAGTACATTTCATTTATCAGGTCTTTAATGGTTAATTGTGTATACATAAATCTCCTTTGAAAGAGAAAATCATTTATCAGGTCTTTAATGGTTAATTGTGTATACATAAATCTCCTTTGAAAGAGAAAATAATGGCCTATTCAAAAAGTACATACTTAGGGGAGGAGAGACTTTACTATTTTAGTGGGAAAGTAAGAGCATTTTGGAAGGACAAAGTTTTTTTCTTGGATCAGAAAAATGCTGCTATTGTTGGCTTTGAGAAATTGTATATTAATGGACATAGAGCATCACAGACAGATTTGCATACTTTGCATGCAGTGGTTGAAGACAGTGATTGGAACACGTCTCCAGATCTTTATTCTTATGTTGTGAAATATAGTTCTAATGAAGTTCATCCATGGCCTTATAAATTGAAAGGGAAAGTACTTTGGTTTGCATATTTTGCATGGATAGGAACAATACCAAAAGCTGTTGAACAACAGCTTGAGAGGTATAATGTTGTGTATATGCCTGTTTCTTATTACACTGGGAAGTTGACTAGTGTATTTGCTAATAAGCTTTTACTATTTGGTGATTCTCGAAATAGTGTAATGGTACAGAGCAGAGATTTGTCTTTTTATGGGCAAAATGTTGATTGCAGAGAAGCTTTGCTGAATGTGGAGCATCATGCTCCCCTTATTCATGCATTTATTATTAGCTTACAGTTTCTTACAAATGAGAATTTTGAAGGACCAAAACCCCACATACCCACTTGTCCTGTTGATAAAAATAGTTCAACCACGTGGCTAGCAAAATTTGCTTGGGTAGGGGAAATGCCTTATGAATATAAGCAGCTACTAAAAAGATTCCAGATCATTGAGATCAATGAATGGAATTCTTTATGCCAAATTGGAGGGAACGTACAGTATCCCTTAAGCAGTCCTGAGAATTGTTCACAGGGAACTTTATTTTCTGTTCCTGAAGGTGCTAAAGGGAATAGGAATAGGACTAGAACTGTTGCTGAGCCATTACTTGTTTCAACACAAAAAGGGCCTGCAATTGTTAAGGGTTTATTATTAGCAGCCAGCAATGATTATGGCCTCATCAACAGTTCTTTAGATGTTGTTATTTTCAGTGTAGAAAATTTTTACGTTGATGGGGAGATATACAGGGATGGAAAGCCTCTAGATGAATTCTTTCATGACAGAAGTGTCTCATTAACAGTATGGAAAGTGCCCCTTAAGGAGCCTGTCCTAGTTTTTGATATCTATGTGATGTGGAGAGCAGTATGTGTATGGTTTGGTATTCCACCAAAAAATATGGAAGCTATTAAGAAGTGTTATTATAATGGAACCATCAGTGGGTCAGTGCCTCAAGCTCTTAACACAACCAGTGATAAAAGGTATACTCTGGTTTTGGGCAGAATAACCAGTATATCATATAACTATGGTTATGCTATAGCTGAAGTAGGGAATACCACCATAGATATCTCATTTAAACGAAAAGCATTATACATGAAAGGATATAAACTGCATTCTAAATGTAATTTGCTTGAAATAAAGGGAGATCTTGAGGCTAGCATTTGGAGCATGTTAGTATATCCTGTAAATAACGACAGTGAAGTCATGTACGCTGCTCTAGCACTTTGGGAGGAAACATACCAACATTATGTTTCTTCTGACTTATTATACAGAATACTTCTTGAGGGACGTAATGTTGCGCCAGAAGATTTTCATGCCCCTGAAGTTGCTGAATCATCTGATAAGTCAGAGGATGATAAGATAGGTCTCCACATGACTGGCATGATAGTTAAAACTACTCCTGAATATGGCATAATAGAGACTAAGAGTATTACAATTGAGCCCTCTTATGTTTTCTTTTCACGAGCAAATTTTTTTATTGATGGGACTGTTCCTGACGTCCATCAAATGTTACATCAGGTAGACAAGAAGCGTCAAGTTAACCTGTATGCTCGTTCTACAAAGTATCAAATAATCAATGGTTACCCTGTCACAATGCAAGCTACTTTAGCATGGATGGGGAAAAAGTCCTCAGAAAGTAAAAGACTTTCCTCAAAAATGCCAGTCGAGTTACCTGTTGGAGGCAAGTCAGCCATTGAGCACAATGAAGTTAATTTAATTAACACTAAAGCTAATTTATCCTCTCAAGAAGGCAGTGTCAAGAAGGCCTTAAAATTGATCAAGACTAATAGTCCTGTTATGGAACATAGACGGGGGCGTTTTGCTCAGTTACAAAATAGGTATGGTGTCATTCAATGTGGCTTTGAAGGAAAAGGTTGTAGTACTTACGTACTGTTTGACTTTTCGGTGGTATGGATTGATGGTGATCGTGTAGAACTCCATGAAAGCCTTGATGACAGCATTATTGAGGATGAAGTACAATGTAATTTGCTTGCATATGAAATATCTGCGGTCAAAGTTGGGTCATTCCAGGTGAATATGCAAGCCTCAGCTGTTTGGCTTGGGAAAAAGCCAAGTCATATAGCTCTTCCTGAAGTTCAGTCTCCATTGAAAGCTATGGAAGCAATAGTTCAGCAAGATAAAGGCAAACCAGAAGTAAAACGAAAGCCAATGAAGAAATACTTAATAAAGAAACAGGGAAATGAATGTAAAAACATTTCAAAAAAATTATCTAATGTTAAATTGACAAATAAGAAAGGACTGGTTCCTGTTTCCTTGGAAGATATTGCGGATAGCCTTGATAAACCCCACGTTGGGAAACATGTCACTGGCCGTATTCTTAAGTTAATGAAAGGCTGTGGCATAGCTATGTGGAGCTGTGCAGCAAAGGAAGGTGAGGTATATATGTTTTTCTTTAAGAAAAATGTATATGTTAATTTGTGCCCTATGGATGAAAGTTACAAAGTTGACAAAAGTAAAATATTCAACTTTTATGTTCTTCCAGTTTTACATAAAACTCTAGGAGTTTACAGAATTAGCCTATATGCAACCTGTGGCTGGAAAGGAAGTAAACCTCATGATATTCCAGTGCCAGGTGAACAGGATCATGCTCGGATTACTTTAGATAATGTTTATGCACTTGAGGTTAAGATGGGAAGGACTGTACCGGCATACATAGTCAAGTTGAAGGGAAATAAAGGGATTGCAAGGTGGCGTTCCCAGCCCCATGGAGGAGATATATTCATTGAATTTAATAAAAGCATAACCTGTGATAATATTAAGACATTCTTTGACAAGGGTCTTGAGGATGAGGAGAACCCTCGACCATGTCTCTTTCATGTCAGGCCAATTGAACACAAGGAGATAGGAGATTATGTTGTTAGTCTTACTGCTACATGTGGTTGGTTAGGCAAAAAACCAGCTCATTTCCCTAAGCCAAAAACAAATCATGAACCAACTTTATTAGGACAGAAACTTCATGTCCGTCCTGTACCTCTTGATATTCTTGAAGCTGCTGCAGCAATGGCAATAGGGGATGCACCAGATCCTGGTCAGTTACAGACCAAAGAAGAGGGCCTCAGTGCCCTTGATAGTGTTGAAGCTGATCTTAACAAAAGTTTAGGAAATAAAGAAAAGAAGAGAAATAAATTGGAAATTTGGGAAAATGATGAAATTGATGAAATAACCATGGAAGGAGTTATTGTTGAGTTGTATTCAAATGTTGGAAGACTCCAAGGAGGTGATGGAAAGCAACACTTTTTTTCCCGAGAAAACAGTTACCTGTATGGAGTTTGTCTTAACTATGTAGAGTTATGGCACGTTCTCGTTCAAGGTGAGTGGACTTTTAACTGCTGTATGTTAAAAAGAGACCTTGTCATTTTGTGGATAATCTGATAAACGTTTTATTTATGCTTCAGTTTTTTAATTAGAGTAAGTTGATTACCTATTAGAGTTGTAAAGATTGTTGTGGTAATGTACATTACTCCAGCCTAGGTGGAATTTTGTGTAGGTGTGTTTTTAGATAATCCTTGCTGTAGCTTTTGTTTATGAGTTCAAATACAGAGCTTTTAAGAAGATAAGATTTTTAGTTATGTAAGAACATATCAAAAGAAAAACAGTCCAACACTAGATTAGATAAGGTTAAGCTCTCTAGTGGTTTGGGCAATGAAGTATAAGAAAAAAAACTTGAGTTTAAAACTTATGTTACATTATGATAGAAGCTAAGCTAAGTGAGTCGAGTATCTTACTCTGTTAATGATTGTTCCTTGAATTATCCAGATGGTTATGCTCTGCATGGGAAACTTGTTACTGGAATGTGGGAATCTCTGTTTTCTAACCTGATATTCTTTGCAACATATGATTTTGTATAAGTAACTACCCAGTAAGTAATTACATTGCTATAAGTACCACTTATAAAGCAGCTGGAATTCAAAATTTTGTAGGTGACTAGTTCTGACCACTAGCTGGAGAATAGGAACAACAGTAAGCAGAAAGCTCAGTTTGTTCATGCCGTCATCCGGTAAATACTGGTGACAGTGGGAGCTTGTTTGTTGTTTTACATTTATTTAAATGAATTTCAGCAGTGTGCGTTCCCACTGGAATGCATATTTAGTAACATTCATTGGAATCTCAGGATGAGTTTTAACTTTTGATTATTGAGTTTATTCATCAACTAGTGTCTTGTTTACCCTTACGAGCCAACAGTAATAATTCAGCTCTATAAATAGTTCTTGTTACCCCAAACTTACGTGAGGTTAGATTCCAGATCCCCTCACGCAAGGGAAATTTTTGCATAAGTTTGGCAAGGTCTCTTAAATATCCTAATAAATGCTTACTTCTAGAGTTTGAACACTAAATATGTCCCTAATCATGCTCCTTAAGTTTTAATGGCCAACTTTTAGAATGAATTAAAGTTAGCAGTAGTTTAATTTAAATGCTAGCTTAACCCTCTTATGCCGATTGGACATATTAAACGTCGAGTCAAAATGTCTCCCGTATGCCGATTGGACGTATTATACGTCGACTCAAAAAAGTTTTTTTTTAAATTCGCGGAAAAATACTTATAGGCCTACCAGCCGAAAACTTTTGAATCACGCGCCTTGGGGATGCTGGAGTTCACGGATCAAGTGTTTGTTTTGTTTACAATCGTTACGCAGGCGCGCCAAGCGCGAATTTCTTTCTTATCGCACTAAAAAGTATCAGTGACACATCTCAAAAAATTATTTCGTCACTTTGACATAATTTTTGCACCGTTTTAAATTTGCCGTTACATGAAGTATTATATATGAAAATGTGTGCAATTTCATGTAGAATACAACAAAAAAATACTCATGATTGTAGCTTTTATCAGTTTTGAAATATTTTCATATAAATAACGATAAGTGCCAAAATTTCAACCTTCGGTCAACTTTGACTCTACCGAAATGGTCGAAAAACGCAATTGTAAGCTAAAACTCTTATATTCTAGTAAAATTCAATCATTTGCCGACAATAAACAACCCATGGTTGTAGCTTTTATCAGTTTTGAAATATTTTCATATAAATCACAATAAGTGCCAAATTTTCAACCTTTGGTCAACTTTGACTCGACCGAAATGGTAAAAAAACTCAATTATAAGCTAAAACTCCTACATTCTAGTAATATTCAATCATTTACCTTCATTTTGCAATAAATTGGAAGTCTCTAGCACAATATTTCGATTTATGGTGAATTTTTGAAAAAACTTTTTCCTTACGTCTGCACGGTAACTCTGCCAAAAAAATCAGAAATTCTTCCATCAGTTTGTTGTAATGTTTGCACTGTTTATATTAGCCATTACATAAAGTTTTTTTTTTATAAAAATGTGCACAGTTTCATGTAGAATACAACAAAAAACAACCCATGGTTGTAGCTTTTATCAGTTTTGAAATATTTTCATATAAATCACAAGTGACAAAATTTACAACCTTTGGTCAACTTTGACTAGACCGAAATGGTAAAAAAATGCAATTGTAAGCTAAATCTCTTACATTCTAGAAATATTCAATCATTTACCTTCATTTTACAATAAATTGGAAGTCTCTAGCACAATATTTCGATTTATGGTGAATTTTTGAAAAAAACTTTTCCCTTATGTCCATGCTGTAACTCCAGAAAAAATCAGAAATTCTTTTTTCAGTTTGTTGTAATGTTTGCACCATTTTATATTAGCCGTTTCATAAAGTTTTTTATATGAAAATGTGCGCAATTTTATGAAGAATATAAATAAAAACAACCCATGGTTGTATCTGTTATCAGTTTTGAAATATTTTCATATAAATCACAATAAGTGCCGAATTTTCAACCTTCGGTCAACTTTTGACTCGACCGAAATTGGAAGTCTCTAGCACAATATTTTGATTTATGGTGAATTTTTGAAAAAAAAAAAACTTTTTCCTTGCGTCTGGTCGGTAACTGCCGAAAAAATCAGAAATTCTTTTTTCAGTTTGACGTAATGTTTGCACTGTTTTATATTAGTCGTTACATAAAGTTTTATATATAAAAATTTGTGCAATTTCATGTAGAATACAACAAAAAACAGCCCATGGTTGTAGCTTTTATCAGTTTTGAAATATTTTCATATAAATCATGATGTGCCAAAATTTCAACCTTCGGTCAACTTTGACTCGACCGAAATGGTCGAAAAATGCAATTGTAAGCTAAAACTCTTACATTCTATTAATATTCAATCATTTACCTTCATTTTGCAACAAATCGGAAAACTCTAGCACATATTTCGATTTATGGTGAATTTTTGAAAAAAACTTTCTGGTGGTGTCGAACTGTGTCGGCCGATGAAAAATCCCTGTTACTCATTTTTCTAGTATAAATAAACTCTACTAACAGGAATCATTTTGTGATAAAATTTTCTCTGTGTTGCTTTGATGGTTTTACAATTTGTTATATACCAAAATCATAGCAATTTAGTGTACAATACAACGAAGAAAAATTAACTCATCAGCTTTAACCGTTTTGCTCACAGTGCGATTTGTATACAATTATACATGACATTTTTTTTTTTCCGCTGTCATATATCCCAATATTTATATATGATATTTTTTTCATTTCTGATGGTTGTATAATAAACTTCAGGCAAAGACAAAAAAAAATGGAGCCAAAAATGAACTATTAATCTTGAAAAATAAGCGTGCTGTGATTTAAAAAAAAAAAAAATTTCCGCTTCGGCGGTAACTCCCGAACACCGCCGGCATACGAGACACTTTGGTAAATAGCCGCTTGGCGTTTAAGGGTTAATGGCAGTTTCCACTTATTGGCACGCCCCTGGGAATAGAACCCCTCCGATAACCGGGACTGCTTGTTGGTAAAAAATAAATAAATGTGACATTTTTAGGATAAAATAAAGTTTTAATTATACTTGCCCCATAACTATATAGCTAAGAGTTTCACTCACTGGCAACTAACATCCTGAAATTCACTGTTTGTGCTAATTTTCTGTTTTGTTTTGGCTAGGTAACAATGCCCCGCCCACTTTTGGGGGAAGAGAAAGGAACAACTTGGCAAAGAGCCCTGTTTGATTATGCCCTTCAAAATAAATCCATGCAAAGGGAAGGAGGGTGGGCTCCAATTATGTAGCTGATTCCCACATTCCAGATGAGATTTGTAGGCGTTGTAACCCTGGAAATAATTTCTCATAAATATAATTGAAAAGTGCCTTAACCTCGGAACATCGTAAGCCAAACCCGTCGTAACCCGGGGACTGCCTGTATTGGGTTAGATTTCAGGATTAAACTGGCCCAAGAGTCTCATCAGATTTTCAGTATGATGCTAAATGGTAGTTTTGGCCATGAAAACCAGAGTGGAAAAGTAATTTTAATTTCTCTCGACAAAAAAAATAAAAAAAAGGACTTATTTTAAAACAAGGAGAGTATTATTGTACAAGTGAAATCCTTCTGTATAAAATACTTATTTATTAAACAAATGAAACAAAAGTCAATAGGGTTCAATAATTAATGAAACGGATCACTGGTGCACATTATTTAAACAACCATTACTTGCTCAAGAACTTTCCTCTAGAGCATTTGAAATTAAATGTCTCAGGTTTATGTATATCAAGTTAGACAAAATACTTGGTGTCCAAGTTTCAAAGTTCCAGCTCTTGAATAGGAAGCTCACCTGAATGGCAAGCTTCTACACCTGTGGGGAAGAACCAGTTCACAGTTAGCAGTGGAATGAAATACTGACACACCTCACGCACAGCAAAACCAAAATTTTGTTTAAACAGAAAATTAACAAAATGAAAATTCTGATAACCTTTGAGTCTCGCTTTCAACTCACTACAATGCGTTGAAGCCTTATGTAGAAGTCAGCAAAAGATTCTCCTTCCATCTGCTTGCAGCTAAGCAATTCCCTACGGCGAAGAACTTCGTTGCGTAGACCCTTTATGTGAGACTGCAGGGCATCCAACACTTCGTCTACAGACTTATCTGTGGAAGGTGTGTTCCAACACGCGTTGAGTTTCAAGGGCTAGGCACATCCGCAACTGGATCATCTGTTTCTCCCTAGGAAGCTTGAAAAGATCCACCATAATGGCATAATCATCCCACCGGCGTCTCCATTCTCTAAACATTTGGAATGTTGCATCAGCCTTAAGCTGGGCCAGTGTTTGCGCAGTCGCTTTTTGTGGTGGGGAAGAGAAGGTTGACTGGAGGAAGAGGTACCCATCTCTATATCTGGTATGGGGTTTTCTGAGTGGAAGGGTTGGGCAGGGAGCACCTGGATAAGGGCAGTAAATCTTGCATTTTCCTCATCTCTGTGCATGTTTTCCTCTCTTCTGCATAATTCCTCTTGCGCTCTTCTGTCTTCTTCTTCACGTCTTCTTTGTTCTCTTCTTTCTTCTCTTCTTTCTTCATCTTCCCGTTTTCTTTGTTCTCTTCTTTCTTCATCTTCACGTCTTCTTTGTTCTCTTCTTTCTTCATCTTCACGTCGTCTTTTCTCTTCTTCATACCGGCGAGATTCTTCTAAAAACTTGATAAGTTGGAGGAAATCTGTGGCAGTCGGTTGGGTGGAGGGGACGGGCTGGTAGTGAGGGCGAAGGAGTGGTGGATAGGGGGAGGAGGGTGGTGTCGTCCTGGCGATCTCCTCTCCCACGGTGTTACCACTGCATGCATACGCTCCCACACTACTGGCATTGAGGAGTCCTTGATCAGTGGTGGCCTTTGGTTGGCCTACAAAATCTTCTAACTCATCCATTACATGTAATGTGGAATGAATGACACGTATTAATTCCTCCTTATAAAATTACGGTTTGAATAAGAGTTATTAGATCAGCGAGTGAGTGTGTGCATACGTTTGTGCGTGTCTGCTCTGCATGGAGTCAGTAACCCGGAAGCAATGAAGGGGACTGGATGTATGGGTATCCGCTCTCAATGAGGGCAGCAGAAAGAGTTTTGCATGTCACCAAAAATTAAGTGAAATGCACAAAATAAGGCACTTAAATGGCAAGACACTTAGCACAACACTTCACTCATTAACTACTGATCACTATACACTTGCAGCACAGTAAATCCAGATAAGATGCTGGGCGAAGACGGCAAACAGAAGATAGCGTCGGTGATTAATGGCGGCGGAAAACGTATTTGCAGAAAAATCCTCTTGAAATAAAACTTCACTGACACTTAAGTTCACTGTGCCATGTGTGTGTTTGATATGTTATCCTTATCACTAAAGGGTGGGGAGGGAGGAAACACCGAAATATTAAAAGTAGGTTCTTAATGTCTAATGAAGTAATACACAAACTCACAGAGGTGCAAAATAATGTGCAAGCAAGGAATACAGAGCAGTGCCGTTCTGGCGAAACATGACTGCCAGACGGGCGAGATTCAGTCATTACATATCGTACATGACATATGAGAATGAGATACATTAAATACATAGGGAGGTATATAAATAAATACAAAAGTTAAAGATTGCAATACATATTATACATAAATGTTCATATATCGTACTGAATGTTTCTTTCAAATATATAAATGCAATGAGCTTTTTACATCTTCATGCATGGAGGTTATCCAGCAGCTCCTCACAGCGAAAGGCTTTTTGCGAGAGGCTGCGACAGCAGTGTCAGGATACCTCAGGAAGTCCTCAACGTCTGTGTATCAGACCAAGTGGGCCATCTTCTGTGGTTGGTGTCGTCAGAGAGGCAGTTCTCTTGGAGCCTCTATCCCCTTGATTGCTGACTTCTTACTATACCTCTAGAGAGAGAAGCTCCTTTCAGTCTCGGCGGTAAAAGGCTATCGCTTGGACTTGAGCCAAGTCCTCAGACTGAAGGAAATCGATCTCTCTTCCTCGGAGGAACTGTCTATGCTCATACAAAGCTTTGAACAGGGTTGCACTCTGGTATTGGCAAAGCCTCCTCCCTGGGACGTCGTTTCTGTCCTCAGGTTAGAGCTCCGTATGAACCGCTATCTCTGGCATCTGATAGGGATCTCACCTTGAAAACAGTTTTTCTTCTCGACTTTGCTTCCTCCAAGCGAGTCAGGGAGCTTCATGGCCTAACTTATACTGTCACTCATACTGAGCGTGGGACCAATGCCTGATTCAGTTCGTCCCTGAGTTTGTTGCAAAAACCCAGAATCCAGCCCAGGTTGATTCTCAGTTTTCTTCGTTCCAGGTTATGAGCCTGTGCACTGTAACCGAAGACCCAGATGAGCTACTTCTCTGTCCTCTGAGAACACTGAGGCACTATCTCCAACAGACCAGCTCTACTCAACCCACCTTACAACATCTTTTTGTAAGTATGGGCCCGTTTAGAAGAGGGTTACGGAGAATACCATTTCACATTGGATTCGAGAGGTGATCTGCCGTACCCTCTCCCCTCCCTCTTCTCCGCTTGCTGGTACCAGTCAAGTGAAGGCTCATGATGTGCGTCGAATGAGCACATCTCTTACCTTCAAGAAGAACCTCTCTGTTACCCAGGTGATGGAAGCTGGCACATGGTCTCACCCTTCCATCTTCACCAGGTTTTACCTTAGAGACTGTACCCACAGCTACCTCGACACAACTGACCTTGGTCCTGTGGTAGCTGCTCTAGAGGTCAGAAGTATCGAATCGAGGTTCCGTATCAGGCTGGGGGTGAATGTGAGAGTATGACTGGCCTATTATCTTTTCACCTTTTCCCCTTACTTGGGGCCACAGCATCGAAACCTGTTCTCCGGCACCAATTTCGATACTGGTAAGCATTCCATGTCCGACTAGTGGTTTTTCTGTAGACATACACAAGTCAGTCTCCACACTCCTTTCTGAGGGGGAGTGCTTCAACCCAACAAACCCTTTATAATTATATAGCCTGGTTTTGGTTGCAAGAGAGAGTTCTATGCTCACACCTTTGATACCCAGGCTGTCAGCCATCAGGTCGCATTTACCATGGCTGGCCGGGTGAAGGATCCATGACCCCGAGCTATAAGCCCCGATCCTTGCATCCCGGGTTCCATTTTCAGCCAGCGAGACAGGACTTCCATCCCTACCTTAGGATGAGTCTCCTAAGTAAAGGACGGAAGGTTTGTATACGGTGTAGGAACATATTACATTTTTGAAAGTAAAATGTATTTTTCCCTAATCATACAAACCTGGAGTCCTTTACTTGTATGGTCCCGCCAAACACCCACCCCCTTGATTCAAGGGTCATTATCAAAGTCCTGGCTGTAATCAAAGTGACGACTCAGTGAGCTGGTGGGGAGGCGGTGCTTCCCTACCGCCGGGCAGGTAGTCCCGGTAGTTACTACCTCGGTATATAAAAGAATGTATTAGCCGGCAGTTTCAGCTGAGCTGCAATCTATCCTAAGTAAAGGACTCCAGGTTTGTATGGTTAGGGAAAAATACATTTTACTTTCAAAAATGTCATATTTCAAGCAGTATAGAAATGAAAGTTTTTTTTTCCCCTTTATTACAAAATGGAAGCATAAATGTTTGCACCTTTAATGAACAAAAGGATTAGAGATGTTCCGTCCTTATTCTTTGGAGAATTGATTTATACATTTGTTATTCTTTTGCAATTTTGATATATATGATAGGTTTCGTTTATGTGAAATATAATGTACGTATTATTATTTTATAAATTGAATATATTTTTGATTTCCAAGTAGAAATAAACATGCAGGATATTGGTTTGCCAGTAGTGAATTTTGAACAATGATGGAATTGGGAAACTCTATTATACTTATTAGCAGGTTCAGTATAATATTAGTAGCAAAGTAAAATACTGTTGTTCATACGCGAACAAACCTTCGGTCTTAACAATAGGATCATTTCTACCGCCAAGCTGGATCCGGTTAAAAAGCAGATGAAAGCAAGGAATCTTGTGATATCTGGCAACACATGCGTAGATCGGGTGAAGAGTGGTCAAGGACCGCTCATCTACGCCAGTCTTTTCTTTAACCGCCTGGGCGAGAGTTGCGTTTACCTCTCTTGGCCTTTTCCCGGTTCATTGCCTGTTTTGTTTCTTTTATTGTGTGTGTGTGTGTTTTTACCTGGTACATATTATGGCTTCTTCTGTTCCTTCTTGGCATCAGTGTATGTGCCCTGGAGTTCCTGGGTTTCCTTGTTCTGGTTTTTTGGCTTCGGCAGAGACCGACCCTCACATCACATGCAAGTAGGTGTTGTTCGAATTTTTATGCTATTACAAATCCTTGTGTGGAATGCCGAGCATGGCATGGCGTAAGGAGCAGTGGAGGAAGTTTTATGGTAAGAGGGAACATCGGAGAGTCTCCACTCTTCCTACTTGGGAGGGCTTTGCTCCAATTCCTGATGTTTCGTCTTCCGCAGTAGTCAACCCCCATAGTAGCGTTGTCCCTGCATCACCTTCCTTTTCTTCCATTGATTCGTCGATGGAAATATCGGGAGGTCGCCGGGTAATTTTTGTAATGTAGCCCCCTCTTCCTCGGGAGCTTTTTCGGTTCCCGAGAAAGGTGAGGTTTTTCATCATTCTCTTCTCTTCTAGTGTTGAAGGCGTGCAAAATGGCGGCAATTTGGAAGACACTTGGGCTAGGGGGTACCCCGTCCTTGGAGGGGTTGCTAGCACATTTTGTGCAGGCTCGCACCCCCCTTCCCGGTCTGGCCAGGCCATCCCCCCTCCTCCCTGCCTCATCTTCGTGGGTAGTAGCAGTTGGCTATCTTGTCTTGTATTGCTCCGCCAGTGTCTGCCGCCACTTTGAGTTGGAGTGACGCTGTGGCATTAGCCCCGTTGATGACGTCACGGGGTCCATCTTTGTGTATTCCTCCGCCAGTGGCATCTCTTTCCCCCTCGCACCGAGGGGAAGCCGTGACGTCACCACCGCTTGTGACATCATTCTCATAGATGACGTATCTCCCAGTTGTCTCCTCTGATCCGCCTCGCTTAGCCGCGACGCCATCACTGCTGCCCAGTTTGCAACATCTCCCTTCCTTGTCTTTGGAGCCTTCTCTGGCACATCAGTGTGAAGTCATATGCCAGGCAGTGCTTCAGAGGCTGGACTCTGTATTGGCTGTGGAGTTGGCTGCCTTCGGTTGGTAGGACTGGTAGGAAACGCGTTGCTTCGTCCCCGCCTTCCGAGAAGAGTGCGCATAAGAAACTAGTGCTGTCTTCCTCTCCCTCTTACCCCTCTACACCTTGTTGGCATATCAAGCGTTGGAAGGCTAAGGACTTTGTTCTTCCTTCACCGTCAAGGGAGGAACAACGCGGACGTGTTCCTGAGAGTGCTGCGGTTTTGGGCAGTGTTAGTGGTGTGTGTTCTGCAGGGGTTGCTTCACCCTCGGCCTCGTGTCTCAAACGTGTAACCCCCCCACCCCCCACCCCTCCGTCCGTGCACATGACGAGCGTGTTGGAACCTCCCCTGCCCGTGCACGTGATGTTAGTGCTCCTTCTTCTCCAAGGCCTATTCGTTGACGTAAAGATCTGAAGGTGCCTGTCAAGAGGTCGAAGGTAGTGAGCACGGAGTTGGTGCAGCTGGAGTGTTTGCCTGCCTCTCTGACTGGTGCTTCCAAGAATTCGACAATAAGGGATTCTCCGTCAGTCTCGAGTGTTCGAGTGTCCCCCCCATCTCACGGACGTTCGGCCTGTGACCATTCATGGACATCTGCAGTCACCCGTTGAGGTAAGTGATGTGCCTAGTGTTACAGTGGGTCTGTCTCGGAGGCCGACGCTTGGACCCAGCCTAGACAGGTTAGTAGGGGTTTCGGACTGTTTGGCTGCTAACCTTTCTGTTAATTTTGGTGAAGAAGGCGCATTAGAAGAGCCTACACATCCTTCTCGTCGTCGGTCTCCGGTGCCAGAGCAGGAGGAGGGAGACACGCAGGAGTTTCTGTCTTCCTTTTTGGAAGTTGTTGATCTCATTCATGGGTTCAACAATTTGGAAAATAGGACTCGGGCTTGGTCGTCTTACACTCCTTCTTGCTCGGAAGCCTTGGTGGGAGCTACTCAGGACCCCAAATCATCTCTTCAGCTGCCTTTGTCGGGGCATGTTCAGTCGGTCTTGCAGAGGGTTAACTCCTCTGTTTCTGACCGGGATGGTTCACTTCACTCTAGGGGCTCTACCAAAATACTACCCCCGCCTCTCACAAGAAATATGAAGTACTATGCTACGAGCTCGCCATTTTTGTTGTTACGCTACCTTATCCCAGACGTCATTTGCCTGAAGCTGGGTTTGACTTTGGAATAGGTGAGGTCAGTGGCTCTGTCCTTGTCTCTGCAAGATGCCTCAGCTTTGGAATCTATGGCGGCCTCCATGTTGCAGACTGTTTCTTGGCTGGACCTCTGGTCTGTGGTGATTGCCAAGATAGCTTCTGACAGGTCCCCTGATGGGTTGGTGATTGCTGCCTCGCTTGCCAGTCTATTGCAGTCCGGGGGCAAGGGGTTTTCATATTTGGCTCACCTCAGTGCCAGTTTATGGGCTAATCTTATTATGATTAGGAGGGGCGCGGCTTTGTCTAGGATGGAGAGGTCGTTCAACACCGTGTCTTTGCTGGCTTTGAGGAATGGTGATCTGTTGGAGTCACAATTTTTGTTTCCACGTACAGAACACGAAAATGCGATAGACTGACGCCGGGCTGACACCACCGACTGTTGCACCAAGCCGTGTCTAAGTCAGTCTCTCTTGCCCTCGGAGACGTCTGGCTCCTCCTCCTCCCCCGGTCCAGCAGCAGTCAAGGAGATCATCGCCTGGCAGGCCATCAAGGACCTCGAGTTCGGCAGGGCCTTCCCGTTCAACACAGCCTAAGTCTCAAGATCAACTCCCCTTTTGCCCTCGTTCCCTCAAACCAAGAAGGGGCCCCAGGGGCAGAGGTCAAGGGGGCCGTCGGTAGGTTAGGCACCTCTCCCTCTCCTGCGCCACGGGTGGGGGGGTTGCCTGGCTGGCCATTGGGCCAAGTGGCAGAGTTACAGGGCGGAGAAGTGGGTAGTAGATGTCCTTCGGGTGGGATACCTGTTGCCATTTGACTTCTCTCCTCTGTTGAACAAGCTGCAGCTCAGGAAGACGTATCCTCCAGATTCTCTGAAGTTCTTGGCTCTTCAGGAGGAAGTGCAGAAAATGCTGGACAAGGATGCGATAGAGGAAGTAGTGCGTCCGTCCCCAGGGTTTTACAGTCAAACCTTCTTGGTGCCCAAGGCGTTGGGAGGATGGAGACCTGTGATCGACTTATCCATTTTGAATCGCTTCATTAGGAAGACACGGTTCAAGATGGAGACCCCGCGCTCAGTGTTGGCAGCCGTGAGGGAAGGAGACTTCATGCTATCGATAGACTTGAGGGACACATACATCCAAATCCCTGTTCATCCCACGTCCAGAAAGTTCCTTCACTTCTCTCTGGCAGACAAGATATTCGAGTTCAAAGTCTTTTGCTTTGGGCTGATGACAGCCCCTCAAGTGTTCACAAGGGTCTTCTCTCTCATGTCAAGTTGGGCCCATGCTCTGGGGATCCGTTTGCTGACGTACCTCCACGATTGGTTAGTCTTGGCAGTTTCCAGGGAAAAGCTGCTGCTAGACAGGGATCATCTACTTTGGTTCTCTCTGGACCTGGGCATATTAGTCAACCAGGAAAAGTCGAACCTTGTACCCACTCAAAGGATTCTCTACCTGGGCATGGTCATCGATACGACAGTGGCAAGAGTTTACCCGTCGGATCAGAGATTGGAGAAGTTGCCGGCTGTCAAAGTCACATCAGTCAGCTCATCAGTGGCAGGTTCTTCTGGGAGTGTTATCTTCCCTGGAGAAGCTGGTCCCTCATGGGTGTCTTCATCTTCGGTCTCAGCAATGGAGACTGGGAGAATTCTGGTCTCTGGCAGGGGACTCTCCCCTGTTTATGGTGCATCTGTCTTTGGTGGTTGGACGACCAGAATCTGCTGAAGGGTGTCCCTCTGTGTTCTCTCCCACTGGACTTGCTTCTGTTCTCGGACGCCTCCCTCGCAGGTTGGGGCGCGCACTTAGGCGGCCTCATCGCTTCAGGCATTTGAGGTTTGGAGGACAAGCTGCAACATATCAACGTCTTGGAGTTGAAGGCGGCTTTCCTGGGTCTGAAGGAGTTTCGGGGGAAGGTAGAGAGTCACTCTGTCGTTCTCATGTCGGACAACACCACGGTGGTAGCCTATGTGAACAAACAGGGAGGCCTGGTTTCTCAGGAACTTCATGCCTTGACCGTCGAGCTTCACCAGTGGGCAATCTGCAATGTGGTAGAGCTTTCAGCCAGGTATATCCCAGGGAAACAGAATGTGGTCGCAGACAAACTCAGTAGCCGGGATCAGATCTTAGGCACAGAGTAATCTCTTCATCAAGTGGTGGCCGGACAGGCTTTTCCAGATTTGGGGGAGACCCATGCTGGACCTTTTTGCGACGCGCTACAACAGGAAGCTGGAGGTGTTCTGTTCAGTGGTTCCAGATCCTTTAGCATTGGCAGAAGACGCATTCCAACATCCCTGGGACAACCTGGAGGTGTATGCCTTCCCTCCGTTTTGTTTGATCTGTCAGGTTCTGAACAGGCTAATGAGTTCACAGGGTCTCAGAATGACTTTGGTAGCCCCTCTGTGGCCTCAGGCAGAATGGTTTTCAGGTCTGCTGTCGTTTTTGTCAAAGATTCCGAAGGAGATTCCCCCTTGGCGGCATCTCCTGTGTCAGCCCCATGCAGAAGGTTCCACCAGTCGGTAGAATCCCTGTCTCTTCACGGTTGGAGGCTATCAAGTATCTCCTCCGAGCAAGAGGCTTTTCTCAGAGAACAGCTGGGCACATGTCCAGCAGTCTTAGGAAGTCAACCTCCTCAGTTTACCAAGGCAAATGGGCGATCTAATGTGATTGGTGTCGTAAACGGGGTTTTTCTCCACTCGCAACCTCTATTCAGCAAATAGCAGACTTTTTAACCTTCCTCAGAGACAAGAAACGTTTGTCCCTTTCTGCTATTAGAGGCTACAGGGCGGCACTGGGTTTGGTGTTACGCCTTAAGGGTATCGACATCTCTTCCTGGGAACTTTCCCTGCCAGTTAAGGGGTTTGAGCAGTTGAGTTCTCCTAGAGAGCTCAAGCCTCCAACGTGGGATGTTTCCTTGGTGCTTAAGAGCTGGTACCTGACAGGAACCTGATGCTCAAGACAGTTTTCCTTTTAGCTTTGGCCTCTTCCAAGAGGGTAGGAGAGCGCCACGGTCTGAGTTATGAGGTGAGGCACACCAGGGGTTGGAAGTCAATGTCCTTCGAATTTGTCCCTTGGTGCATGATGACAGGTTCACTTCGTTTTCCATTCCATCACTGACTGACTTTGTGGGTGGTGATGCTCAAGAGCTTTTGTTGTGCCCTGTCCGGGCCCTGCGTTGCTATCTTAAAAGGACTCGGCACCTTAGACCAGGCTGCCGCAGACTTTTTGTTAGTAGTACAGGCCGTACAAAGAAAGAGGGGTCTAAGAATACTGTCTCTTTTTGGATACCGGAAGCCATCAGACCGGCATACTTGACTCTTGATGATTTCACCACCACGTCTGTGCAGGCTAGAGCACATGACGTTAGAGGTATTGGTCCCTCTCTGGCATTCAAAAAGAACTTGGCTGTACATTGAGTGCTGAGCACTGGTACTTGGTCATGCCACTCCACGTTCACCTCCTTCTATCTTAAGGATGTTGCCCACAGATCTATGGACAAATTTTCCCTGGGTACTGTGGTGGCTGCCCAACAGGTGGTGTAACTCATAGTTGCCCTTAATGGGGGGGCACCTTTGCATCTTACTCAAGATGATTGTGTGGATGAGAGAATGAGTGAGTTGGCTGGTCTCCTTCTTTCTTTTGTACCTTTCCTTCTTCCTTCGGACGGTTTAAAGAATAGACACGTCATTTGCTGGATTGGTCTGATACAGGTGAGTGAGGTAGTCATACTGGTAGTGTGGTCGTGCAATATACCAATATTTTACCCACTATTTGGTAGCATAGGCTCCACTCCTTGGCAAGGAGGAGTCGGGAGTAATACAAACCCTAGTGTCTTGGTTTGTTATTGGATAGTCAAAGTTTCTCTTTGGTTTCCTATACAATGGTTATCCTATATATCATTGTATGTCACTCAGGTTCTGAGTGGTTAGATATTAGTTTATCTAGCTTCTCAACAGGCTTCAGTCCCTCTCCAAGAACTATTTCTTTTGAGAGCTGGACTGGTGGGTAGGCCCCCAGCTGGTCTAGGATGTCTTATACCTCCCTCCAAGTATGAGTCTATCCTATTGTTAAGACCGAAGGTTTGTTCGCGTATGAACAAATGACAAATTTTCAAAGACAATTTTGTTAAGTCATCCTGAGTTGGGAAAGACTGGCGTAGATGAGCGGTCCTTGACCACTCTTCACCCGATCTACGCGTGTTGCCAGATATCACAAAATTCCTTACTTTCATCTGCTTTTTAACCGGATCCAGCTAGGCACTAGAAATTATCCTATTGTTAAGACCTCAGGTTTGTAGCTATGAAAAATACAAATTGTCTTAGAAAATTTGTAATTTCAATAGTTCTTGCACTTCTTACCCAAAAGATTGATTATATTATAGGCAATGCATGAAATGTATATGGTACTAAAGCAATTTTCATGTTTCAGATGAAATTGTTTCCTATAAACTTACTGAAGTGAGCACTGGAGAATCAAAAATTAGCAAAATGTGGATTGGTCCAGAGAATGTTGCAGTGGATGAAGCTGTTGTGCATATAAACGAGTGGTGTAACAAGTACTCTGTTCCTGATGGAGCTAAGGAACTCTTGGTACGTTGTGTAGTCCTGCTCAACAGTTCAATTATTAATTTCCAGGATTGGAGTAATGTGATATAAGTAATATAGAAAGTATTCCTTTAAGTATCTATAGTAACTTTTCAAAGGCCCTTATAGATTTTGGAAATTAGTAAGTATGGTACAAAACACTATGGATTTAAAACAGAAATTTTCATAATTTTTTTTTTTCCCTGTACAGGCAGCCCCTGGTTAACGTTGGTTACCGGCATTTTGGCTTTATGGCATTTGTTACATATACATATTCATGAATGGGTTTTGTCCTCCGTAGGGTTTGCAGCACCATTGTCTGGTTATCAGTGGCTTAGGCTAAGTGCTGAGACCGCCTCATAAAATGCAAACATAATGAACATGCATCTTTTCCTTGGCTTTTGTAAAAAGTTATCCTTTACTTCGCTGTATCCAATAATAATGTATGTAGTCTTATATTACTAATGTATTAAAAATTCAAACGAACTGATCATGTTTTGGTTTGGAAAATTCAGCCTAGGGCAGAGGTTAGATTATTTCGCCATATTCAACTCAATTGAGAGAGATTTTCTTGCTTCTATTTAGCATAAATAAATCTCTAGAAACTATTTATATGGGACAAGGTTATTTTCATTGTATGAAGTGTTTTTAAGTTGAAATGTGTAAGTTTTGTTGTGAATTAGGTTTAGTTAATTTTTTTCTTTAATAGAAGGCGCCATTGTCTGGTTATCAGTACTTAGCCTAAGCGCCAAGAGACCCTCATAGAATATAAGTTTTCCTTGGTTCTTTTAAAAAGTTATCTTTCCTTCACTGTATCCAGTAATACTGTATGTAGGCTCATATTACTATAGTATTATAAAATACAAACAGAGCGATCAATGTTTTGGTTTGGAAAAATCAACTAAGAGCAGAGACAGGTATATCTTGCCTTGTTTTACTAAATTCAGAGCAATTTTCATGCTTCTATTAAGGGGATAGATCTCTAGAAACTCTATTTATATGGGGACTAGGTTATTTTTTGTCATATATGAAGTGCTTTAAGTTGAAATATGACTTAAATACGTATTGTTGTGAACTAGATTATTAATTTTTTTAATAGATGGGGTCAGGAATATGTTTTTTGTGTAAAAAACAGATTCCGTTAGCTATTTTCATCCTATTTCGTAATAATATGAGATTTACTTATTTATCTTATATCGGCATGAAAAGAACAGTAAAATGCCTTCTTTCATGGCCAGTATTTTTTTATTAGAATACTTTTTTCTCCTCTATTGTTTGTGGTAGAGTTGCATCCATGTTGCTGATGCACAATAATTTATAGTCATTAGCAGTGTAAGCATTTGTTTTCTCAGTTTCAGCTGCAACTGCAGCTTACCTTAGCAAATTTTCTCCATAGCAAATAAAGGTATAATGCAAAAATATTTAAGTCCTGTTCTACTCTACGTCATTTGTAACATAACTACACTAATTTTTTTTACTACTGTACGATGTCTGAAATGCAAGCAAAACATTATTAGGTTTGGTTCTGTTGTTGTAACAAAACAACTGTTTTCGTTTGTAGCACAACTGTTTTCATTCCGTTGTTTATGGCTGTAGCATTTAAGCAACGATTATAATATTACTACCGATACTTTTATTATTCTCTTTTGCTTTTTTTTAACTTATTTAACTAGAAGATATGATAAATAAAGAGATGGAGGAAATGTTACCATTCTGAAAAAGGTGACTCTCATACTAGGCCAAGATTTACCATTAACCCTTAAACGTCGAAGCGGTATTTTAAAAATCGTCTCCCGTATGCCGGCGGCGTTCGCGAGTGAGCGCCGAAGCGGAAAAAATGTTTTTATAAAAAAATCGCAGCACGCTTAGTTTTCAAGATTAAGATTTATATTTGGCTAATTTTTTTTGTCATTGCCTGAAGTTTAGTATGCAACCAACAGAAATGAAAAAAAATATCATTATCATATATAAATATTGGGATATATGACAGTGCAAAAAAATTTGTTAATATATATAATTGTATACAAATCGCGCTGTGAGCAAAACGGTTAAAGCTAACAAGTTACTTTATTTTTGTTGTATTGTACACGAAATTGCAATCATTTTGGTATATAACACATTGTAAAACGATCAAGGCAACACAAATAAAATATCACAAAATGATGTATGAATTCGTAACGCGCGGACGTAAAAAAAAACCAAAAAACCATTGAAATTCACCATAAATCGAAAATAAAAATTGTGCTAGAGACTTCCTGTTTGTTGCAAAATGAAGGTAATTGATTGAATATTACTAGACTGTAAGTGTTGTAGCTTACAATTGCAGTTTTCAACCATTTCAGTCGAGTTAAAGTTGACCGAAGGACAAATTTTTTCTATTTATCATTATTTATATGAAAATATTTCAAAACTTATAAAAGCTACAACCATAGGTTGTTTATTGTTGTATTCTACATGAAATTGTGCACATTTTCATATATAAAACTTTATGTAATGGCTAATTTAAAATGATGCAAACATTACGACAGTCGGACGAAAAAATTTATGATTTTTGCGGAAGAGTTACCGCTCAGACGTAGGGAAAAAGTTTATTTCATAAATTCACCATAATTCGAAATATTGTGCTAAAGACTTCCAATTTGTTGCAAAATAAAGATAAATGATTGAATGTTACTAGAGTATAATAGTTTTAGCTTACAATTGTGTTTTTTTACCATTTCGGTCTAGTCAAAGTTGACCGAAGGTTGAAATTTTGGCACATCGTTATTTATATGAAAATATTTCAAAATTGATAAAAGCTACAACCATGGGTTGTTTTTGTTGTATTCTACATGAAATTGCGCACATTTTCATATATAAAACTTTATGCAACGGCTAATTTAAAATGGTGCAAACATTATGACAATCGGATGAAAAAATTTCTGATTTTTATCGGAAGAGTTACCGCGCGGACGTAAGGATTTTTTTTTTTTTTTTCATAAATTCACCATAAATCGAAATATTGTGCTAGAGACTTACAATTTGTTGCAAAATAAAGGTAAATGATTGAATATTACTAGAATGTAAAGAGTTTTAGCTTACAATTGCAGTTTTTTTTTACCATTTCAGTCGAGTCAAAGTTGACGGAAGGTTGATATTTTGGCACTTATCGTTATTTATATGAAAATATTTCAAAACTGATAAAAGCTACAACAATGGGTTGTTTTTAGTTGTATTCTACATGAAATTGCGCACATTTCCATACATGAAACTTTATGTAATGGCTAATTTAAAATGGTGCAAACATTACGATATTCGGACAAAAAATTTATGATTTTTTCGGAAGAGTTACCGCGTGGACGTAAGGAAAAAGTTTTTTTCATAAATTCACCATATATCAAAACTATTGTGCTAGGAGACTTACAATTGTTGGCAAATAAAGGTAAATGATTGAATATTACTAGAATGTAAGAGTTTTAGCTTACAATTGCTTTTTTCAACCATTTCGGTCGAGTCAAAGTTGACCGAAGGTTGAAAATTTGGTTTGGCACTTAACGTTAATTTATATGGAAAAATATTTCAACACTGATAAAAGCTACAACCATGAGTTGTTTTTTGTTGTATTCTACATGAAATTGCACACATTTTCATATATAATACTCCATGTAACAGCTAAAATAAAATGGTGCAAAAATTATGTCAAAGTGATGAAATAATTTCTGAGAAGTGTCGCTGATACTTTTTAGTGCGATAAGAAAGAAATTTGTACTTGCGCGCCCGGGTAACAATTGTAAACAAAATAACGCCTTGATCCGTGAGCTCCCAGCATCCCCCAAGGCGTGTGATTCAAAAGTTTTCGGTTAGTAGGCCTATAACTATTTTTCCGCGAATTTTTAAAAAAACTTTTTTATATCGACGTACCATAGGTCCAATCGGCACCCAAAGACAATTTATATCGATGTTTAATACGTCCAATTGGCGTAAAGGGTTAAGTTCATCAAATTTTACATTAAAAATTTCCAGATCTACCATGCAGACCACAGTAAATGATAAGGCAAATGAAATTTCACATTATCATTAAAGAGTTATTACATATTAGGGCAAAATATCTAGCTGTGACACTGTCTAAGTACTCTAAGGCATCGTTAACACATCTGGGGCACCATAAGGTGGGTTGCGGGCCTATAGACTTGAATTTTGTTGTGTTAGGCCCCAGGAACAGAACCCCTGTCATTAACTGGGGGCTGTTTGTATTGTTACCACAAACTACTGTATAGATTGTGGGCCAAAAAAAATTACCAGAATGAAGGAAAAACAAACGAATGCACAGTAATGTGATGTGTGGATGTATATACACACACATATATAGTAATCATGTTGCCTTTATATTGAGCAAGTACTTACCAATCTGTATACTGCATTTTGGTACGTACACCCACATTAAAAATCTAATACAGAAAAATATAGTTGGTATCTGCATTTAGGGCTAATTAAAAGTACAAAAGAGTGATATTATTGTTATATATTTTGTAACAAAAATTTATGAAATCTACACCATGTAAAACATGTTAAGTTACTAGAGCTTAGCTGTTCTGTATAATTGGTAGAAAGTTTT